>NC_050580.1:195657615-195755115 GCF_011100635.1 Trichosurus vulpecula | reverse complement strand
AACTAGAAGATCATCTAGAAGTCTTTGCAAATAGTCCAGGTGAGAGATGAAAAGTACTTGGATTTAGTAATAAAGAGATCACTAGTGACCTTGAAGGAAGGATGTTCAATCCAGTGGTGGAAATGGAAGTGCAACTGCAAAAGGCTGAAATATGAGTAGAAGGTGAGAAGGTGGTGGCAACAGATACAGATAGCTGTTCTAGGAGTCTAACTCTGAAAGGGAAGAAAGAGAAAACATGTTAACTTAAAAGTATAGGAGGTTCAAGTAAAGCTTTTTTTTTTTAAAGAATAAGTGTGATTTGAGGATGTTTGTAGGCAGCAGGAAAGGAAGGTAAGGAGACTAAAAATTAGAGAAAGATTCTTTTTGAGTCTTTGTTACAAAGGATGATTCCTTAAGGGAACATTCAAAAATGCAGATTATATAAAAACAAAATATGTTAATAGAATATTGGTTTTAAATTTAAGAAAATTGGAGAGATAAAGAAGGGATGATTGAAGGTACAAGCTCTCAAAAAGAGTAGGTAGGGGATGGGAACACCTCCTCCTGAACAATGCTCTTTCTTGGTTCTCCCCCACCTCTCTGACTGCTCCTCAGTCTTCTTTGCTGGATCTTCATCTGCATCACTCCCACAATTAGGTATCCCCCTGGGCTGTGTCCCATGTCCCCTTTTCTTTCTATACTCTTTCATCTGATAATCTATGGATTCAATTATAATCTCTTAAAGCCTAATGAGAAAGAAAATTTGCAAACAACTATTGTACCAAAAAAAATACACACACACACACATGCACACACGATAAATTAGAGGCTATCTCAAAGAACAGGTAATAACATTAAAGGGGACAAAGAAAGGCTTCTTGCAGAAGATGGGATTTTTGGGTTAGAAAGAGAAAGGAAAGACTTGAAAGAAGCCAGGGAAGCCAGGAAGGGGAAGATGAGGGAGAGAGTTCCAAGCATGGGGGACATCTAATGAAAATATACAATTAGGTCACACAACGAACAGGATGGAAGACTAGACAATTTCTCTGATCCATACAGCTTCTCAGACCCCTCCAAAATAGGAATAATGCACCAGAGGTAAAACAATTTTAGCTGTCTCTATGATCTAGGACATCAAGAACCCAAACAAGTTTAAGACTTAGTGAACAGCAGAGAAAGTCAATTATCATAACGCCTAATCCTTGTTCAGCCAGTACTCTTCCTCCACAGCCCAACAAACGCCCAAGGCAGCAAGGCTGCACAAACTGATCCCTCTCTTATTATATATAACTTCTCCACTTCCGATACCTCTAGAGATCCAAATTCCAAACAGTAAGAATTGCTTAGACTGAGACAGCAGCATGAAAGAGCTCTGTGCCACTGGGCCAGAGAATTGAGGAACAGAGGAAATGGGGCATGTGTGCATAGTGTTGTGTGGCAATTCACCAAGACTTGGAGAAAGAGACCAATATCAAGATGAGGCCAATTCTGACCTTCCAGAAGTTACCTAGGGCAAAGAGTGAAGTTAATGAACCAAGAATTGTCTAGTTTAGGAGTAGGCTGAGATGTACAAACTACCATTAAGGGGAAGGTATCAAAAAGTGAGCAATAGGGGAAGACAAAGAAAAAAAGAATGTAATTACCAAAGGTCTCAAGAGAAATGAAACTGAAAGACGTTAAGCATAAACAGATAAACCAAATGGAAAGTTATTAACAGAAGAAGAAATTTTGGCCTCCAAATCAAGCTAAAGAGTTTAGATACCTATTAATATTATATACAAGTATCATAAGACAAAGTATTTATAGGAGTATTATAATAAACAGAAAAATGAATCAACACCTGATAAGGCAGAGTATGATCAGGTGGGTGGGTTCTAAAGGAAACATGGAACCACAAAAGAATGTTCCTGAATGGTTGAAAAGTGAAATAAGAATTGTTATTATAGAATTTATAGCCTGCACAGCAGAAATAATGGGCAGAACAGAAAAACTTGAATATCTATGGTGGCAGGTCTCAACAAAGTGAGGATAACTAATTGGGAATACAAATACACAGAACTGAAGGATAACCTGTAGGAAGAAGAGAAGTAAAAAGCAATAACATTAAGCAAAACACAGAAACATTTCTATAAAAGAAGGGGGGACCTCACAATGAGTAAAATATGCAAGGATGTGGTGCTTAGGAGAAACCACTCATCCTGCCTCAAAAGAAGGAGAATCAGAGCTGCTGCTGGCAAATGCCAGCCAGAAAAGTGGTAAGGTATAGACGCAGAGAGGAGATTTCAAGGCACATGGGGAAAAAAATTACCGAGGGGAGTGCAAAGGTCAATAATAAATTGTACAATCAGGGACATGCTAAGATCCTTTTCATAAGCAATATACTCTCCATCACCAGCAGGAATTGGTATTTCTAAGAGAAACAGAGACAACAGAACATAAGTATCTCTCAGTTTCACGTGGAACTTTCAACAAAAACAGACCATGTATTAGGGTATAAAGCTATTATAAACAAATGTAAAAAGACAGAATGAATAAATACATTCTTTACAAACAGTAACACAATAAAAAGAGTAATAAATTCAGGGATCACAAACAAAAGAAAAAGACCTAAGCATAGACTTAATATGAAATCCTAAATAATGAGTGGGTCAAACAACAAATCATAGAAACAATAATTATGTGAAAGAAAATGAGAATGGTTAAACATATTAAAATTTCTGGGATACCACTAAAGCAACTGCGGTGGAAAAACCATATCCCTACAAACACACATTAACAAAACTGAAAAAAGATAATTAATGAATTGAATATGCATTTTGAAAATTAGAAAGCCAACTAATAAATAAACCTAAAATACATACAAAAGAGGAGATACTGAAAATTAGAGAAATATATAAACTAAAAAAAATTAATAGATAGTATAAATTAAACTAAAAGCTAGTTCTGTAAAAAAAAAATGAATGAAACTGATAAACCTTTAGCCAATCAGATTAAAAAAAGTGGGCAAAAAGCCAGATCAAATCAACAAAATAGCAAACGACCAAGGTGAAATCACAAAAAAATCAGAAGAAACAAAAAGAAAAATCAGAACCTATCATGCACAATTATATGCTAACAAAACTGAGACTATAAAAGAATACCTTCAAAAATATAAAATACCCAAATTGACAGATCAAATAGAGATCTCAGATAATCTAATCTCAGAAAAATAAATAGAATATCTATAAAGGAGTTAACAAAGTAAAAAACTACTTGTCCTGATTGATTCACAGGTGAATTCTATCAAACTTTTAAAGAACAATTAATACCCCTACTACACAAATTATTCCAAAAAATTCAGACAGATAGCATCACACCAGAATCATTTTATGAGATGTCCTAACACCATATGCCAGGAAAAGACAAAACACTAAGAACTATAGCCCAATATCATTAATTTTAAATAAAATCCTATCAAACTACAATGACTTATCCAAGAAATTATTTATTATGACTGAGTGGGATTTATACCACAGATACAAAGATGGTTCGTTCAGCATCAGGACAACAATCAGCATAAATGATCACGTAAAAACAAAAATAGCCAACACCACATGATTATCTCAATAGAGTAAAAAAAGGCCTTTAATAAAATACATCACTTATACCTCCCCCCCACAAAAGAAAACTCCACAAAGTACAGGCACAAAGGGATCTTTTTTAAATATATATATATATATTTTTATTTAAAGTTTTGAGTTCCAAATTCTATCCCTCACTGCCTGCCCCGCTTCTTGAGTAGGTAAGCAATCAGATGGAGGTTTTATACATGGGCAATTATGTAAAACATTTCCATATTAGTCATTTTGTACAAGAAGACTCAAATAAAAATTTAAAAAAAGAAAGTGAAAAACAGCTTGCTTCAGTGTGTATCCAGTCCTCTGTGATTGTCTTGGATCACTGTGTTGCTGAGAATAGCTAAGTCATTCACAGTTCTTCATTGAACAATATTGCTGTTACTGTGTACAACCTTCTCCTGATTCTGTTCACTTCACTATGCATCAGTTCATGTAAATCTTTCCAAGTTTTTCTGAACTCATCCTGCTTGTCATTTCTTATAGCACAGTAATATTCCATTACAATCATATACCACAGCTTGTTTAGCCATTTCCCAACTGGTGAGCATCCCTTCAATTTCCAATTCTTAGCCACCACAAAAAGAGCTGCCATAAATATTTTTGTACAAATAGGTCCTGTCCCCTTTTTTTGGATGTCTTTGAGATATAGATCTAGCAGTGGTATTGCTGGATCAAAGAGTAGGCATAGTTTTATAGCCCTTTGGGTGGGATCTTTATTAATATCACAAAAAGTATTTATCTAGAACCAAAAGCATTCATCTAAAACCACTATATGCAAGGGGGATAAACTACAACTGTTCCCAATAAAGATGAGATTAAAGCAATGTTGTCCACTCTCCCCACTATTATATAGTTCTGGAAATGCAAATAATAGCTATAAGACAAAATACAGATATTAAAAGCATAAAGATAGGCAAAAGGGGCAGCTAGGTGGCGCAGTGAGTAGAGCACCAGCCCTGGAGTAAGGAGGACCTGAGTTCAAATCCGGCCTCAGACACTTGACACACTTACTACCTATGTGACCTTGGGCAAGTCACTTAACCCCAATAGCCCTGCCTTCCCCCCTCCAAAAAAAAAGAACAAATAAAGATAGGCAAAAAGGGGACAAAACCATATGTATTTGCTGATAATATGAAGGTGTACTTGGAAAATCCTAAGCAATCAGCACACACTGAAATAATTAGTAGCCTCAGCACAACTGCAAGTTACCAAACTCTCATAAAGAAAATGCATTTCCATATAATAATAACAAAATCCAAGAGGCAATAATAGAAAAGAAAATCCTATTCCAAATAGTTACAAAATATATAAAGTATCTGGGAATCAATCTACCAAAACACACAAAAGACCTGTATAATTCAATTACATGGTGTTCTTAATGAAATAACAAACAACTTAAAAAGCTGGAGAATTCAGTACTCATAGGTGTGTTGTGCCAATGCAATAAAAATGACAACATAACTAAAGTTAACATACACCTTTAATGTTATGCCAATCGAATTATCAAAGGGATACTTTATAGAACTTAGTATCAAGGGAAATGATGAAAAGAAGTAAATATGAAGTACAGCACTTAAGACCTCAAACTATATTATAAAGAAACAGTCATCAAAACTATCTGGCATTGGTTAAAAAAATTAGAGAAAGCTCAATAGAACAGACTTAAACAAGGGAGAATTAGAAATAATAAAACTCAATAACCCAGTGTTTGATAAAGTAGAAGACATAGATTAATTAGGAATTTCTTATCTGACTAAAAACTGTTGGGAAAACTGAAAAGTAGTCTGTTAGAAAGTGGGAATGACAGGGTATAGGCCCCGGAAACCCTCACCCCCTAAACTTCCACAGAAATCTCCCACATGGCCCTGCCTCCTTTCAGTATAATCCTTTTTAGCTGCCCTTTCATTGTGGCCCTCATTATCTGCACCTGGCCCCACCCTAGACCACTACTCCTTGATTCCATCTAGACCCTATCCTTGATCATTGATTCCATCAGATTCAATCTGGCCTGCTTGTCAATACAAGTGTCACAAATGCTCAGATTCTTAAAATATAGCCAATAGTGAGGATTCTTAAAATCTCACCCACCCCAACCAGTGTTTTAATAAACCCTGTCTGTGACTGAAAGAAGGCTTGGATCGAATTCATTCAAGGAAGGCCCTGCATCACGTGCCCTTGAATTTCAGGGTTCCCAACACCCCTAGACCTAAACAGGCTGAGACTACACCTTACACTACATTCCATAATACACTATAAATATACATGAATCCTTAATATTAAAGATCATACTAAAAAAACTTAGAAGAAAAAATTAGAAGAGAAGCAGATCATAAACTTCTCACAGCTATAGATAGGTGATGTATTCTTAAGCAAACAAAGGATAGAAACAATTACAAAAGATAAAATACTTTTGATGACATGAAAGTGAAAAGCTTCTGCACAGACAAAATTAACTGACCTATGAAAAAAAAGGAAGTAGTAAAATGGGAAAAAAAAACTATCAAATTTTGCTGATAAGGGTTATGTATCCAAGATGCATAAATAATTGGGAGAAAGAGAAATAGGACCAATAACCATTCACCAACAGATAAGTTATCAAAGGGTATGACCAAACAATTCTCAAAAGAATTGCAAAGTATTAAACAACACATAAAAGAATGTTCCAAATAACTAATAATAAGAGAAATGCAAATCAAAATATCCCTCAGTTTCTACCTCACACCTTGAAAATTGCCAAAGATGACAAAAGATGGCATAGTCATTGCAGGGGTTATGGGAAGATAGGCACATTGGTACATTGTTGGTGGAGCTGAATATTGGTACTGCAATTTGGAATTATGCAAGGAAAGTGACTAAAATGTCACTTGACCCAAAGATTCTATTATTAGAATATACCACAAAGAGGCTGTTGATAAGAAAACCCCCATAATAATTATAGCAGCATTTTCTGTGATGGCAAACTGGAAATAAAGTAGATATATATCAATTGAGGAATGGTTAAACAAATTGTTAAACAAATGTTACACTGACATAATGGAATATTACTGTACTGTAAGAAATCGTAAATGTGATGAATACAAAGAAACATGGAAAGGTCTACATTAAGTTATGCAGAGTAATGTAAGCAGAGACAAAAAAAGACAACAACATACACAATGATGACAACAAGGTAAAAAGGTTAGGGCAAGATATACAGATATGAGAATCATTCACATAAAAAAAAGATAATTAAATCCATAGAGACTAATGAGTTCACCAAGAGATAAAGCAATAAGAGGAGAAGAAAAAAGGGCCCGAGAGAGTTTTAGGAGACATCCACAGTTGCTAATCATGACACAGATGAAGATCTAGCAAAGGAGAGACTGAGGAGTGGTCAAACAGGTAGGAGGAGAACTAGGAAACAGAAATATCACAAGAAAACCTAGAGAAAAGAGAATATCAAGGAGAAGAGGGTTACTGACAGTATCAAAGGCTGCTGAAAAGTCTAGAAGTATGAGAATTGAAGAAAGAACATTAGATTTAGCAATTAAGAGATCATTAGTAACTTTTGAGAGAGCAATTTTAGTTGCATGAGAAGAATGGAGGTCAAATTGTAGAGAATTAAGAAGACAATGACACCAAAGGAAGTGAATGGACCAACTACTGACAGTCTTCTCAAGTTTAGTACTCTGATCAAATGGAAGATAAAGATTTTTTTAACATGTGAAACTATAAATGGACAATTAACTGTGCATTGTTCATCATTAAGCAAGCAATCGATAAATTAGTATTTATTAAGCGCTCGTGAGACATCAAGCATTGCATTAACTGCTAGGGATCCAAAGAGGCAAAAACAAAAATAGCCTCTGCCTTCAAGGGACTTACAATCTAATGGGGGGGTGGCACAATATGCAAACAAATATATGCAAAGCAAGAAAAATTTAGGATGAACAGGAAATAATTAACAGAAGAAAGGTATAGGAATTAAGAGGGGTTGGAGAAGGCTTCCAGTAGAAGGTAGAATTTTAGTTGGGACTTAAAAAGGAAGCCAAAGAGGTTAGCAGTCAGAGGAGAGGAGGGCAAGCATTACAGGCATAGGAGACAGTCAGAGAAAATGCTGGGGGCCAAAAAATGTCATGTCTTCTTTGTGGAGCAGCCAGAAGGCCAGTGACTTTGGATCAAAGAATACATCGGAGGGGGGGAGGGGGCGGATGGGAGGGCAGGGGGTTAAGTTGTAAGAAGACTGGAAAGATGGTAGGGTTATGAAGGGCTTTGAATACCAAACAGTATTTTTTATTTCCTCCTGGAGACAAGAGAAAGCCATTGAAGTTTACTGAGGAGGGGTAAAGTGTGATCAGACCTGTGTTTTAGGAAAAATCACTTTAGTGGCTAAATAAAGAATTGACTGGAGCTTAGAACAGTGTCTAGGACTCCTGCCTTTCTTTCCTAGTTTCTTGCTTCTCCCCAGGCCATGGTCAGTAGTAGTCTTGACTTTTGTCTTACCACTGGACTCTAGGGCTGATGACTGAGCAGCTCTGCCTCACTTAAATCCAATTCAGTCACAAGTGAAGACATCACCTTCCTGATGTCACTGGTCCTTTTGAGAATGAAGTACTAACAACAACTTCTCCCACTAGACTATTTTCACAAGCTGATGAATCAATAACAGAGCCAAGATAGCAAAATAGCAGGAAACAGTACAGCTGAGTTCCCTTCTACAAAACTCCTCCAAACAAACCTAGAAAAAGCACCAGACCGATCCTGATAGGGAAATCCAGAAAAAGTTGCAGTAAGTCATCTGAACAGCCCAGGTCTGTGGACACAAGGGACAGGGTTGGGCCAGGAGGATCCATGCACTATGGGGCCCAGGGATTGACTATGCATAAGGCAAAAGGAGGTCCCAGACCCACACCAGAGCACCATGACAGGTACCAATTGGTAACTTTGTCATCCAAAACCTAGTGTCAATTCACAGATACAGGGCAGACTGAAAAAGGGGTGGCATTCCAGGGTAGGAAGGCATGAGCTCTATGCCAAGAAAAGAGGTTCAGAAGTAAGCAGCAGCAATGTGATAAGTCCCCACCCTCACCCCCAGCAGCAGGGAAAAGTCTCAATTCCAACATCTGGCCCAACCTGCAAAGGAGTAACCAGGGCAAGAATCCCAGGGTGAAAAAAAGGAAGCCTACAATTCTGTCACTCTGAACCAGCAGAGCTCTCCAGCTGCCTGATAGAGACTGAAACCAGCAGTAGCCTACTCTTGCATAAACCCAAATCCAGGTCAGGAACTTACAAAGCACAGACGAGAGGGTAGCAATCAGGCTTTCCCCTGGATAAGACCATTCTGGGAACACTGAAAATTTGCAAGCCTGTCCCTGAGATTCTGGAAAAACACTAAAACAAAAACAAAAAAACAGCAATAGGACCTTCCCTACAAAAAGTACAGCAGAATCCAGCCCTAACATTAAGGCTGAAGTCAGGGAACGGGCTAGAAGAATGAGCAAACAAAATAAGAACCCCACCATAATGAGTTATGGTGGCGGGGACAACAAAGACACAAATGCAAAAGATGAGAATGACTTCAAAACATCTAGAAGCACTGCCTCAGAGAAAAACATATCCTGAGCAAAAATCAACTAGAATACCTGGAAGAGATGAAGCAAGAGTTTAAAAAAAGTTTTTATAAATGGGATGAGAATGTTTGAGGAAAAACACTGAAAAAGAAAAGAGAGCTACAGAAGAAAGAATTGAAAAGAGAATTAACAGCTTGGCATAAGAGATACAAAATCTTGCCCAAGCAACAAACTCCCTGAAAATTAGGATGGACCAAATAAAAGCCAATGACTCAGGAGGCAACAAGAAATATTAAAACAAAGTCGGAAAGAAAGAAATAAAACAGAAGAAAATTAATGTATTTAATAACAAAAACAACTGACTTGAAAGACAGATGACAATAAAAAAGTAAGACTCATTGGATCATCTGAACAATATAATCAAAAAAAGAACCTAGATACCCCATTTCAGGAAATCTTGAAGGAAATCTTGACGGAAAACTGATCATATATCTTAGAACCAGAGAGCAAAGTGGAAATATAAAGAACCCATTAGTCACCTTCTGAAAAAAAAAAAAAAAACTCCTAGGAATATCACAGCCAAAATACAGAACTTCCAAAGAAAAAAAATACCACAAGCAGCCAGAAAGAAAAAAATTCAAACACCGGGGAGTCGCAATCAGAATCATACACAATTTGACAGCCACCACTATAAACAGAAGGTGAATTTGGAACACAATATTCCAAAAGGCAAAGTATATAGGCTTACAGCCAAGAAAACTTACCCAGCAAAGCTGAATATAATACTATAAAGGGAAAAATGGATTTTTAATGAAATAAAGGACTTCCAAGAATTCCTGGTGAAAATACCAGAGCTCTGGAAAAACTTTGAAGTTCAAATACAGAAGTATAGTAAACACAAATGAACAATGACAAAGGATAAACTGCTTACGTTCAAATATGAGAAGATGATATATGTATTCCTCTGAACCCTATCATCATAAGGGTTCATAGAAGGAATCTAATTAGATAAGGTAGATAAGGCCTGGTAGTGCTTCTATCGCATCTTAGTGATCTTAAGAAAAGAAAAAGAGGAACATAACCTAGAAGTAAGGGAAAGCGAAAAGAAAGAAAAGTTAAGGGAAAATTATCCCACATAATCACATTGCACAGATATCAAAACAAATGAGGACATGATCTGGGGTGTGGCTGAACCACTCTTCTGAACTGGTCAAAAGTCATAATTTATATACGCACAAACAAATACACACATACACACACACACAGATACAAAAAGCCATTTCACTCAACAGGATGATAGGAGAGAAAAGAAAGAATGGAGTGGGGAAGGGGAATTAGGTTAGATTAAGGTAAGGATTAATCCTAAACAGAACTAACTCCAAGGATGAACAAAAAATATAGCTCTTTCTGATATGTCAAAGAATGTGAATCTGGGGAAGAGCCCATAAGTTGGGGGATGAACAAGTTAAATATAAATATAATTGAATACGATTGTACTGAGTTCTTATTGGCAAATGACCAATCAGATTCCACCTACCTCTTTCAGAGTGAAGGACTCAGTGCAGAATGAGACATATATTTTTTGGATGGGAATTTGCTTTGATTGGTGATACATATTTAAAACTCATATTTTATGTGCCCTTGCTGCATGATAAACATAGTGACCCACTGCCTATCTGTAGATTTATGGAAGGCAACTTAGGAGTCATTTTGTCGTACTAACACTGAGGGAATCACATGAAGTTAAACAAGTGTCACATATACATAAAGAAGCTATCTAATGGGAAAAAAGATGTTTTAGAATTGGGGAAGAGGGAAGTCAAGATGGCCCAATAAGAAGTTACTGTAATAGTCAAGGTTGCTGTTGTTTACTGTTTGTCCCTCACTCTGGAAGAGGACCATGACATCAAAGAGATGATGCCATGATGTGCAAGTGAATTGGATTTAAGTGAGAGATGTGTGCAAACCAGCCTCACTTTCTCCTCCAGAGCCATCTAGGTCCAATGGCCAGATATGGATCAGGACAACTAGAGATAGCCCAGGTCATGGTTGGGGACCTCGACCTTTTCAAGCTAAGATCTTTAACAGGTATCCGTCTGACTGAGGCAGTGCCCATTCAGTGATTAAGGCTTAATAAAAATGAGGCAAAGAATGGTCTCTTTAAAAAAAAAAAAGATCTGGGAGGAGAAGACCCTCAGGGTTTCTGGCCAAAATGGAAACAACTGTTATTTATGTTCATTCTGAGCCAATCAGGGCCCCAAACAGAGGCTGGTGACTTTGCACAGCCCTCTATCACTTAAATCCAATTCACTTGCATGTTAAGGCATCACCTCCCTGATATCAGGGTCCTCTTCCAGAAGGAGAGAAAAACAGCAACCTCTGTGAGTAAAGTAAGAGCTGCCCATTAGGGACCAAACTTCCAAGCAGACAAAACAGCTTTCTTTCTTGTTTGCTTGCTGGCTCTTTCTTTTTTTCCTTCTCTCTCCACATAGGGTATCACACCTCTACCTGCCCAAAGGGAATGTAAAAATAGTCAAGGTGATTGGTAACAAAGGCCTATAAAAGAGTGGGAGCAGTCAGAATTGAGAGAAAGGAACAGATATAAGAGATAATGCAGAGGTAGAAAGACCGATCTAAAAACTGATCAGAAATAGATGAGAGAAGTCAAAAGAAAGAGAGAAAGAGAAAGTCAAAGACAGCATTAAGGTTTTTTAACACACTGGGTAAATGGTGATACCTCTGACAAAAATCATGGTATCAGAAACAATGGCTTTTTCTTTTAAGAAAAGATACTAAATTCAGTGCAGGTTATGTTGGGGCAGCTAGATGGCACAGTGGATAGAGCACTGGGTCTGGACTCAGAAGACCTAAGGTGAAATCCAGCCTCAGATACTTACTAGCTGTGTTACCCTGGGCAAGTGTAATATCAATTAAGTAGGACTTTATTACTGTTTTAAAATGATTAATTGTCTTTGATTGAGTCTTACTAGGTGCTAAACCCCAGGCCCAAACCCCTACCTACCAGGTGCTAAGCCTGTGTGGGGGGTGAAGCCCTCAGGGGAGTTGCTAAGACCAGAGCCAATAGTAGGAGCTTGAGTTCTGGTCGCTCAGATGATGTTTGTTGATGTCTGAAAACTGTATAAAAAGAGAGAACAGAGTTATTTTGCTTAGGGCTCTCACTCTTGGTGGTGTGCTGATGTGGAGACTCTGGGCAGCTGTAGTTAAGAGCCCTCCAGCCTGTAAACCCCGATGTTCTGATGTTGTTAAACTCTGGTAACTATGCACTGAGATTTAAATCAGACAAGGTCTGTCTGGTGATGTCTGTAATTTGTTTGCATTTGCTCCGAAGTTCAGGGTGCTGGCTTTTTCCCCTGAACTAAGTGAATCATATTTGCATGTTGTATTAAAGTAAAATTGTTAACCCCTTAATGCTGCTTTCCTTAGTAAAGCAGATCAAAAGAACCTGTGCTGGCAGCTTTCTGTGTGCTGGTTGTGGGTGGGTCTTACACCCCTTCAGCAGCCGCTAGCAGATTATTGAAAGGGCAAGTCACTTAACCCTGCTTGCCTCAGTTTCCTTATTCATAAAATGAGCTGAAGAAGAAAATAGCAAACTGCTTGTAGAAAGCTGGAGATGTGGGAATGAAATTCATGAAAAATGTCAAGGTTGGAGATACAGATTTGGGACTAATCTAGATAAATGTGATGGTTTTAAAGTCATGGGAGTCAATGAAATTGCTAAGGAAAAAGCACTGACTAAGGAAAGGGCTGAAGAAAGAACCATGGGGAACACCCACTTTATGAGGTCAGGAAGAGGACAAGAAAAAGAGAGACCTAGGCAATATGCCAACATATATTGGAGAACTGTGACTGTGGTTGTCTGGGTGACCATGGGTATTTGCTACTTGTGTGTACCACATGTGTTCCAATAGTATGCTGACCTGGGAAGACAGCCAGAAGAGCAAGCTGCTATGTGTGTTTCCCACTCCCTATGGTGATATGTTACCTATAGCTGTACTTTTTAGATGGCAGTGACGTCAAAATCAAACAAACAAAAGGAATGAACCTCTGATGAATCAATAATTCATGATCCAGAGCCTGGCTGTGAATCTGATTAAGCACTCTTGAGTTTTTCCTCCTCTTTCCTAAGGGCATGCCTTGGAGGGCCTCAAATATGAAATTTAAGTGTTCTGTTACACTGTATTGTCTTGCTTTTAATAGTCCTATAAAAAAGGCATCAGTATCCAACAATTCTGGACTGCAATTTGGAACTATGCCCAAAGGGCAATCAAACTGTGCATACCCCCTTTGATCCAGCAATACCACTACTAGGTCTGTATCCCAAGCAGATCATCAAAAAGGGAAAAGGAACTACATGTACAAAATATAGCAGCTCTTTTTGTCGTGGCAAAGAACTGGAAATTGAAGGAATGCCCATCAAACGGGGAATGGCTGAACAAGTTGTGGTATATGAATGTAATGAAATACTATTGTTCCATAAGAAATGATGAGCAGGCAGACTTCAGAAAAACCTGGAAAGACTTACATGAACTGATGCTGAGTGAAGTGAGCAGAACAGGAAAACACTGTACACAGTACCCGCAACACTGTGAGTTGATCAGCTATGATTGATTTAGCTCTTCTCAGCAATACAGTGATCCAAGACAACTCCAAAAGACTCATGATGGAAAATACTATCCACATCCAAAGAAAGAACTACGGAGTCTGAATGCAGATGGAAACATACTATTTTCACTTTTGAGAAAGGGGTTTGTGGCTCTTCCCCTTTATTCTGTTTCTTCTTCCACAACATGACTACTGTGGAAATATGTTTGCATGATTGCACATGTATAACCTATATCAGATTGCATGCTGTCTTGGGGAGAGACGGAGAGAAAAAAAATTTGAAACTTAAAATCTTATAAAAAATGAATGCTGAAAACTATCTTTACATGTAATTGGAAAAAATAAAATAGTATTTACAAAAAAAGGAAAAGAGTGAAAATTACAATAGATAAAACAGACATTTTAATTTTTTTTAAATTAAAATAAAATTTAAAATTTGACAAAAGGTACCAATGTACTATAGAAATTGATTGTATTAAAGCCCCTATTTATAGGTATAACATAAAAAATTCAAAATTTTATCATTTACATCAATATAGTAGATAATAAACTTGACCTAAAATCAATATACTACTCATGATAATCCAGAACAGAATGCCTCTCTGGTTTTCAATGTCTAATCTTTTTATAACAGAAAGTCCCCTACTAGGAGATACCTTCCCCTGCTTCCACTTCTCCAGCTTGGCATCATCTCCCTTTCCTAGAAACTTCTATGCCAGGAACATTCCATACTAGAAACTTCCAGTTTCCCACCTACCAGGTAAGATCTCAGAAGCTCTCACCCTCCCCCCTCAGTTGCCCTAATCCATGTAGTGATAGTGGAACCAGAAGTCCTACTTCTCAAAATGAAAGTAGGAACAAGATTTTGGCACCTAACATGCCAGAAACAAGGAGAAGCCTTTTCTAGAACCATCCAAGCTTTTTCCTCCACCATGTACAGCCTGAAAACCAGGATAGCTGAGCAACATACCTACTCTTTCTTGTCTTGCTTTGGAGCTACTAGCTATTGCTTTGGTGTAGGTGGTGGGAGCTACCTTTGCTTCACCATCTCTACCTCACAGCTTCCAAAATTGGTAGTATCATGTTAAACCTACAAAAACCTCTCTTGTATAAGGTAAAGCACCAAATAAAGACATATTGCTCTCATCAATAAATGTGAAACTTCTTAAACTACTCCATCACACTTTTTTTACTTTTTAAAAAATTAAGCATTTAATCAAAGTACTAGTAAATCCCAAATCCAATGCCTTACCTTGGTGTAGAAGTAATTCTCGATTCTTGAAGACTATCCTAATTGAATTTAAAAGCTAGGAGGTCCTACCAAGTTGGAAAGACTTTGAGTTAGAATGCTGAATCGTTTACGCTGAACTTAAGAGCAGCCTATCCAAGTTAAGGGAGATACATCAGTAGAAGTTTGGCCATTAAGTTATATATTTTTCAGCCACAACTAGCTACTGAACCATAAATGTATTAAGGCCAGAATGAATGGAAGGAGTACCCGCACCAGCAAAATCACAGACCTTAAAATACTGAAATATAATAACATGGGAAGTGAACAGCTAGTTAAAAAGATGAATTTGGAGAATAGGATTTAGACTTCTGCATCAAGACTCAAGGCATAGGAATGAAGGATTCTTGGATGGGGATGGAGTACACTCATGAGAGCAAAGAAGAATATATCTGACTACAGCCTTGAGATCTAATCAAAAGGGCATTAAAATGAAAACAGAAAAGGAGGCAGAAAACCACCCACATATAATCACTAAGCCAGTTAATATAGATTGCAAATTATAGGAATAAGAATAGTATAGTGTATATACTCTTATTCTTTTGCATATATTTGAAGTCAATGAAAATATCAGGATCTTTTTTTAAAATTTCATATCATTTCTTTGTATTTTTCTTTGTATTCTACTTATCTGTCCTTTCTTATGAGATTAGAGCTGAGCAACCACCTATGAGAATTTTTACTCATCTGCCTTCCCTCCTGTTGTTGTTGTTCAGTCATGTTCAACCCTTCATGACCTCATTTGGGGTTTTCTTGCAAAGATATTGGAGTGGTTTGCCATTACCTTCTCCAGCTCATTTTACAGGTGAGGAAACTGAGACAGAGTTGAGTGACTTGCCCAGGGTCACACAGCTAATTCATGTCTGAGGCCAGATATGAACTCACAAGGAAAGATGACTCTTCCTGACTTCAGGCCCAGCATTAATGTGTTAATTAATTAAAGGAAAGAAATAACATTTCCCAAAACATCACAGACCAAAAAGTATATGGAAGAAAGGGCCAGCACTGTTTGGAGAATAAAGATAGCTAGGAAAAGGAAGGCAAATTATGTGGCCTCAGCTAGGGAAAGGCATCCAAGAAAAATGACAAGCAGAAATAGTGGCAGCAAACTATTTGGAAATTACAATGATCATGCTGGACTGCATACATAAACAAAGCAAACAGACATTGATGCAGTGAGAATGTAAGGAGAAGAATGAAGAGAGGATCAGGGATAAGAGAGGATGCTGATATGGTCTTTTCCAAATATATTTACATTTTAAGGATATCTCTTTTGATGCTGGGAGTTTGTTTCTTACTACCAAGTTTAGATCTGAGCCTCATGTGCTCTTTTTCAGTTACAATTTTATTTTTATTTTAAAATAAATGCATTTTAAGTATTTCAAATAAACACAATTGTTAATATGTTTATTCAAAATGAAACTTCTATCCAGATAGTGGCTTACATAGAGGCAGACAACCCAGATCCCATATACCTACTCCAACAAAAATCTAAATATAGCACAGACTGAATAATGATCAAAAAATCCAATGAGAAGCTACATGAAGTAACTTTATCTACCCCAGAACTGCAGAGAAAGTCAGTCATAAGCTCACAGGCAATAGGAAAGAGACTCACAAGAAAGTTCAGAACCAGCACAAATAAATAAAAGAGAAGACTCCCAGTATGACTACAAATTGTCTAGAGACACTAGTAATGCTCCTGTCCAAAGACAAGAAAAGTGGATGGCTCCCACAAGAAAGCCTCAGGGTAGCCATAACCCCACAGCATGGACCTTGAAAGTGCATGGAAGCAGCAAGTGACCAATCTGAGCATGACAGCACTCAGAACAGGACAACACAAACCCAGGGACTCAGGGTCTCAAGTATTGTGAAATTCCATAAAGTGAGATTGAATACCTGGCACTCTGAACCTCAAAGATCCAAGGGGGTCTAAAACCTAACAATGCTTTTAGCATGGACACACTCTGGAATGTGGATGTCAGTCCAAGAACCCAGGTGACCCACAGCATAATCCCACCCAGAAATGAAGCAGGAATGCACAGCCTAACACAAAGCTCCAATTCAGGAACTACAGCGGAAGATAAGTAAACAAGAGACAAAGATCAGTATAAAAAAAATTACTGTATAAGTAGAGATATCCAAAAATCCAATCTAGAAAAACAGAGTAACTCCACAACAACTGCAAGCAGAAACTCAAAGGGTTGCCCACAATGACTACGTGAATACCTGTAAGAAGTGAAGCAAGAGGTGAAAAATAAAAGTTCTAAAGAAAATAAGTGGAACAAGAATAGCTTAGAACAGAAAGTGACAAAACCTACTTAAATAGAAGCCTTCCTAAAAATTAAGATAGTCCAAGATAAAAATCAATGACTCCATCAGACGGCAAAAATCACTAGGACAAAATTGAAAGATTTTTTTTAAAAAAGAAAATGTAAAATATCTACTATCAAAAACAACTAACCTGGAAAACAAGTTAAGGAAAATCCTTTAAAAATTATTGGATTCCCTAAACACCATGATCAGAATTAAAAAAAAACAAAAACCTAGATACTATATTTTAGGAAACCATAAATAAAAATGGCACAGAACCATTAGAAACAGGACAATGTGAATCAGAAAAAACAAATCACAATCACTTCCTGAAAGAATTCCCAAAAGGAAAAGTCCTAGGAATGTCAAAGCCAAAATCCAAAGCTTCCAGGTCCAAGAAAAATACTTCAAGCAGCCAAAAAGAAAGGGTCCAAGTACAAAAAGACCAGAGTCAGGATCACATAAGACTTGGCAACATCTTTGCAAGAGGAAATCTTGGACTACAGTAAGTAATCCAAAAGGCAAATGGTATAGACTTAGAAATAAGCATTATTTACCTTTGTAAAGGTTAGCACAATCTTACAGGGGAAAATGGAAAAATGAACAACTTTTAATGAAAGAGATTTTCAAATTTTTCTGATAAGAAAACCAGAGCTAAATAGAAACCGTGAAAAACAAACACAAGAGTAGGAAGGTAAATTTATTTGAGCAACTGGATGGGGCAATAGGATGATGATGTGCTAACTTTCTAAAAGATAGAGAAAAAACAAGCATCCCTTCAGAAACTTAGTGTCTTCAAAGAGTAGTAAGTCAGAGGACCTGGAGAGGGATTGATACTGTTCTGAGGGTTTTAAGAAAGGAAAGAGAAGAGAGGGTTGAAGGGTTGAACATACTTATCTACTCAAACAGGCCCATACCATACACAAGAGTTTGGTATAGAAATATATCCAACTCAACAGGGAAACAAGCAAGGATAGGAAGGGGAGGAAACGAAAAGTCATGAACAAAACAAACTTCAGTATTGGTGCAAGGATCCTAAAGAGGGAATTAAAAGGGGGAAAAAAGCAAATAATAGGAAACTAAAGGTGTACCCATCAACTGGGGAACATCTGAACAAATTATGACATATGAATATAATGGTATATTATTGTGTTCTGAAAGATGACTAAAAATAATTTCAGAGAGTCCTAGAAAGGTTTGTATGAAGAGATACATAATGAAATGAGCAAAACCAGGAAAAAATTGATGAAATAACAAAACATTGCAAAGAAAAACAAGTTGGAAAGATATAAGAACTACAAGCAAAGCAATGAACAAACATATCTCCAGGAGACCCATTATGAATCACCTTACCCACTTTCTGACAGAGAAATAATGACTTCAAAGTACAAAAAGAGATAAAATTTTTGGACATTACCACTGGGTGGATTTGTTTAGGCTGTCTATTCTTATTTGTTGCTAAGGGATTTTCCCCCCCTTTTAGTTGGATGTAGGGCACAGTTGAGAGAGAGAAAAGTACTAACAGTACTGACAAAAAAAGAAAAGAAAAAAATTTTTCAAGTATTTTACATTCATAGAAGAGAACAGAAGAGAGTTCAGAAAAAAGCAAAGATGAACGAGACAGCTTTGAAAGTAACATGATGAATTTATTATATGCTTTTAAAAACAAAGTGCATGGAATGGAGACTCGTGTTTTCGTACACAATCTCCTTTACTGTTTTACTTTCTATGTGAAAGAAAACCGTATTTGTTTTCATGTTTACTAAATTCAAAAGAATTTTTTTTATTTTTTAAATGTTGGTGGTTGCCAGCAGATGAACTGACTTGAAAAACCTAAAAGCAAACTAAAACAAACCAATTATGATTTTCCCAAAAAGGTACCTGGATGGCACAGGCAATGATGCTGTTAAAATAATATTGATAAATCAATAAGACTAAAGCTGAGTCAGTATAAAGAGTTGGCTTCCTATGGTTCTGGTTATAATATCATTCTATAACACTGAAAAGAGTTAGTTCAGTCATTCATTTTTCCATCACTAGATGCTAGGTTTACTTTACTTTGCTATTGTAAGCAATGTAACTGTGTCTTCTCTCATGTACACACACATTATAATGCTTCAGATTTCCAAATAGTGGGCCCTGCTGAATCAAATGACATGACTATTTTCATAACTACCAAACAGCTTTCCAAAAAATTGTCCATTATTTTGCAGTGCTACTCAGGGTCATTCTTGATTCTTCCCTCTCCAAACATTTTCCAGTTCATGTCAATTCTAACTCCAAAATATCTCTTCCATCTGTCTCTTTTCCATTTCCACTGCAACCACCCTACATTAGGTAAGTTGCATGGAAGAGTCCAAAAAACACAAGATTTAGAGCCAAAGGGCCCAGATTCAAATCTCAACTCAGCTATTTACTAGCTATGAGACCTTGGGCAAATTACATAACTTCTCTGGGCCTCTGTTACTGAACTTGGAATATGAGGATATTGCACCAGAAGATTTTTAAGGTCCTTTCCAGCCAAAAATCCTATTGATAGAGTGATGGAGCAATGGGTCTCCTAAAATAAAAGGTCCTTGAACTTTCCCACAAATTTCAGAAGCCCAGATCCCTGGCATTTGCCTGAGGCATCTGGGCCATCTCAATATAATCCCTTTAACTGCCCTTTCATTGGAGCCCTCATTGTCTGCACCCTGCCCACTTGCCCAACCCAGGCTACTTGCCACTCCTTTATTCCATCCAGATCTTCCCAGACTTTTTCTGTATAAAAATATCAGTCCTATCTTCATCAAATGCACAGATTCTTTAAGAATCTGGGCCCCTAGTATTGGTATCACAAATACTGCAGACTCACTAGGAATCTGGCCCACCCAACCAGTGTCTTAAACTTGCTACTTGGACTGAAAGAAGGCTTGAGTGGTCAAATTCTTTTGAGGCAGACTCCCACCCTGTACCCTTGCATTTTGGGGTTCCTAACACCCATACACCACAACATAATAATCACACATAACAATTATAAAAGCTCTCTAGAGGGCTTCTTTGTTTCCAATCTCCAATTTGCTCTCCAATTTGTACTTCATGGTATTGCCAAAATAATCTTCCTAACGTACCATTCTGATCACATCACATTTGCACCCAAAAACTTTCAATGCTGCCTGTTTAACACTAAAGCAAATACAGACTCCTTAGCTTTTAATTCAAGCCTTGTAAAAAAATGCCTACAACCTGCCTTTTGGTTTTATTCCACTCTACTTCCCTCTTTATATTTCAATTAAATCGTTCCACTCCTGCTCACTGATGTCATAATGCCCTTTTCTGCTTCCACACCCATGGTTCCCCATGCCTGGTATAGGCTTCACCCCACCCTCCACTTATCTTCTCCCATCTTCATCCTACTCTTGAAGTCCAGCTGAAGTGCCACCTTTTCCATGAAGTATTGCCTCATTTGTTTTAAATAATCTTTCCTTCTTTGAACTTGAGGACATTTTGAATTCTCCTTGCCTCTTTTTTCACCTCTGTATCCCTAGCTGGTAGTATACTGCCTCGCACAGAGTCGCCTCGAACATTTAACGACCTGAACATTAGTCATGCAAAGGCACAGAAGCAAATAAGGACAATTTATCAGGGCGCAAGAGTAAGCGGTTTAGTTTGACTGGAGCACAGAGAATAAGTAAAGTGAAATAAACTCCAACAGGTGGGCTGAAGCAAGATTATGGAAGACTTTGTATTACAGATTGAGGAATCTGTATTTTATTCAGTAAACAATGGGAAGTCACTGAAAGTTCCTGAGTAGAAGACTGATGTGAAACAAATAGTACTTTAGAAAGAATTCAAAGGCACTACTAAAAACCAAGAGCGTGTTTATTTTGAAACTATGTGTAAAAATAAGAAAACCACCAATGGGCCTAAAGAGAGCCGGCATACTCTTCTAGAGGGGACTCACCCACTCCCCCGACTCATCCATACAGCCCAAACTGGATTCAGTCCTAGGAAGTTTGCTTCTAATCAAGAGAAAAAGCAAAGCTTCCTTTTCTCACTCTCTTCAGCTCATAAAAATTTATGACACAAAGCCAAAGCAGCACTCAGAGGCAAACTTCTGTTTTTGCTAAACACTGGTAATAATAAAGCAAAAAGGGAAAAATGAACTCAAATAGCTGAGTCTGCATTTAAAGAAATTAGAAAGGGAACAAAGTAATATACTTAAAGGGAAAAGTGAACCAAAGTAAAGCAAAATATATATGTAAAATTAGCAACGTATAGTAACACTTAATAAATGCTTGCTGCTCACTAGTATCAATAGTGACTATATCTTGACTATAACCCGAAGGATCAGCCTCTGCAGTACCACCTTCAAGGAGGGAAGGGATTGTAAAAGCCATATAGAAAGAGTATAAAGAATCTCTTCATGGAAGAATGGGGAGGGAGTAGCAACAACATGCTTGCATAGTAAGAAATTTACATTTAAATGATGTTTGTCTTGTATATCTAGATTGTAAAGTCCTTGAGAAAAAGAATAATATCTATCTATATATTATTCCCAGACCCCATACCAAGTATTTCACAAAACAGAAATTTAATTAATATCTGTTGCATGAACAAAAGTAGAGGCCAATCACCTGTCTCTCCTGAAAGAAAATTCTGGGCACAATATTTTAAGGCTATTTCTGTATATAGCTGCACTGAAAGCCTAGAGGTAGTCTGTTTCCTACCCTTGCTACCAAGAGGGTTTTATACGTATTACCCATGAAGAATTGCAATAGAGCAACAGAGTAAAGGATGTTACCAGAGATGTGAGAAACGTGCTCACTCTAGAAAGAACAATATTCGTTGTGAAGCCAGGAAAGTTCCATTTTATTTTATATTCCTAGTGAATGGGTACCTCCCTTGCTCAGACAAATGCAAGCCTTTTTATGCTGCTCCCAATTCAAATTCCCCACACCTTGCTCTCCATTGACTAGATTCAACCTCCCGAACCGCCCACTTCATGTTCTCTTCCTTGATATGTTCCCCTTCAAACAGCTCGTTAAGCATGTGTACAAGCTTCTAGCCTTTTACCTGATCAGAAGCCTGGTTCCAATAGGTCACAGCTCTGATTAGAACAAGTCACCTCTGACTTACATTCTGTTATCACCCAAAGCTGGCAGTAGTGTTAACCCAGAATTCCTTCTTTTGTTTCTCACAGAGATATATAACCAAAAAGGGGGAGGGGGGGGGGCGCCATCTCTCATGTAGGAAAAAAACACACAGCCCACATACTTCACAGGTATTGAATACAATGTCAAGAGACCCTATAGAATAGTTCCTAGCAACTGAGGTGGCCCATCTGTGGAAGCCATGTGGAAGGCAAGGGCAAGAGAGCAAGGGTTTCATAGGTTAAGCAGACATGGATGTGTTGTGATCTTGCATTCCTTGAGGAAGTACCCACAGTGATAAGAACACAGCTCCATTAAAACAATCATCAGGGCACTTGTTTTTTGTTTTTTTTTAATGAGGGGAGAAGGCAAGGGATTTGGGGTTAAGTGACTTGGCCAAAGTCATACAGCTAGTAAGTGTGTCAAGTATCTGAGGTCAGAATTTGAACTCATGTCCTCCTGATTCCAGAGCTGGTGCTCTACTCACTGCGCCACCTAGCTGCCCCTATCAGGGTACTTCTTTTCAAAAAAGTAGTTATTTTTTCAAAGTATACAAATCCTTGATAGAAGTCTAATTCCTAAGCATCTATTATTTAAAGTGCTTAGCACAGTGCCTGGCACATAGTAGTGCTATATAAATGTTAGCTATTATTATTATTGCTATTATTAAGAGAAAGAAGCAACCTACTAAGCTTGCTACTAGACTGCAAGCTCTACCAAGCTAGAAAAATTTTCAATTATGGACATAGAACATTGGTTTTGCTTAACTGCATATTTGTTACAAGGGTCTTGCAGTTCTTTTTTGGGTGTGAAGATAGGAGAGAGGCAGGTAAGAGGGAGAAAAAAAAATGCTTGATAATTGAAAGAAATAAAATTTAATTTTAAAATAGTTGTGTAGCCAGGGCAGTATCATACAGCAGAAGGGTGTTCACTCAGTGATTAATTTTTTGTCCAGAATAACCCATGAACCAGATAAAAATACAGTAACTCAAGCCCTAAATGATCCCTTTTCATATTAACAATTCAATTCCACATGCATCTCTTAAATACTTACTTATGTGTGAGGCAAAGAGCTGGGTATGCCAAAAGAAAACAAAAACCAATCCCCATTTCGAAGTGATGGTTGACGGAGTGGAAGAAAATGTTAAGAATCACATCGTTCTTTTTACCATCTACAAGTCAATTTAATTTTCACTGCGCAAACATCAATATGAATTTATTAAGTATCTACAATGTACCACGAGCTGTGCTAGGTGCTAAGGATAGAAAAACAACATGAAAAGTTGTCTCTGTCCTTAGAATCCACATTCTATTAGAGTGGTGCAACCTATGACCAGTATGTACATGATAACTGGAGAAGGGAAAGGGCAGCAACACTTTAGACTTTCTGATACTCGGTGACCACTGAGGGGCAATACCCCTCAGACCACCACTCATGCTCCAGCCAAATCCTCCCAGATGCATCCTGGTAATAGTGTCTATGGTGCTACGCCAAAGCTACTGAAGACCTAAACAAGAAAGTTCTTGCCACCAAAGTCCTTGGCACTGCCAAATGTTCAGCATCAGAAACAAGTATGATTTTATAAGCAAAAGCAACATTTAAAATGCTACATTCTGATTTGCCAGTATGCTCTAAGGACCATGGGACCTTTCCACTTGGCTTGCGACAGAATCTTCTATATATATTGTCTCTCCCATTTAAATGTGAGCTCCTTCAGAGTGCAGGAACTGTCTTACTTTTCTACTTGTAGCCTGAGCACAGTGCTTTGCACCCAGTAAGAGTTTAATAAATGGTTTTTTCATCTATTCATTCAATATGTAGAACAAAGATGTTGCACAGAGGGCAGCAGAGGCTACAATGGAAAATACAGTTCAGGATCATGAAGTGAAAGAAGCCAAAGGCTTGTAGAATACTCAGTAGAACAGTCTTACCTGTACATGTTAAATATTTCCTTTAAAAGCTGTATAAGGTGCTGAATGTGGTGGGCACGGAAAAAATAACAGAAAAAACCAAAGTGAACTGTATCACAATGAAAAGGACACTACTGACTACTGACTACAGACACAACGGTTACTTTATGTTCTATCAGAGGGCAGCCAAGTGGTGTAACGGATAGAGTGCCAGGCCTGGCGGCAGGAAGACTTTCTTCATGTGTTCAAATCTGGCCTAAGGGATAGTTGCTGGCTATGTGACCCTGGGCAAGTCACTTAACCCTCTATGCCTCATTTTCCTCATTCGGAGAAGGAAGTGGTAAACCACTCTAGTATCTCTTCCAGGAAAACAGCAGAGGAGGACATGAAGAGTTGGACACAACTGAAAATGACTGAACAATAAATGTTCTATCAGGCCCTGAGAACAGAGGTAAAAATTAATACCAAATTAGTAATATTAATAACAACAAATGACATTCGTATAATACTTTAAGGTCTATAAAGCGCTTTATATTATCTCAGGAAAGCACCACAGCATCCTAAAGATATAAAGCAGGCATCATTATCTCTATTTTACATGTGAGGAAAATATAGTTCAAAGAGATAAGTGACTTACCTATGGTCACAAAGTTAGTATGTGTCAGAGATAGGGCTCAAACGCTGGTCTTTTCAGATTTCAGGTCCAGAGCTCTTTCCACTACCCCATACTGCCTCTCAGGTCAGAAGAATAAAAATGAAAAGACACTATGCACAATTATAGAAAACTGACCTCCAAAATGACCTGTTTAAATTCTAAACTAAAAAATGGAAAATGGTCCAAAGCAAAGATTCTGCCTTTATTATCATTCTTTAGAGGTTTTAACAATATCAAACTATTACTGCAACGAGAAAACTGAAAAGGCAAGAAACTGCCTCATACAACAGCAAAAAAACATAACATAAAAATAGAAACAGAACAAGAAACCTATCTTGGAAAATAAACTGAACGCACCATAAAGGAACTTCCTAAGGAAAAAAGAAAACCAAGGCTAGATGGATTTGCAGGCAAATTATACCAAACATTTAAAGAACAATTAATTACAACTTTGTTTGGAAAAAGTAGGTAAACAAACAACAACTGCCCTCAAGGAGTTTAGAATCAATTGGAGAAGACAACATACACAAGTAAATAGATATAAAATATGTGCAAAGTAAACACTGCAGGAAACAAAGAAAAAGCAAGAGCAGTACTTAAATAAGAGCTAAATAGCTCAATTCTCACACATGTGCTTCATTAAAGGTAAAATAAAAGAGTGCCAAACAGTAATAAGTAATAAATAAAATGTCTAGGTCAAGAAAAGGAGACACCCAGAAGCCTGCAGGAACTAAGGAAGAAACCAAGGCAGAAAGCTAACATGAGGCAAGCACAGCACACTGGCATTCTAACTCGCAACAGCCCCAGGGTGTTCTAGACAGGAAGCCCTGGGGGAAGAGGGGTCTGTGGACTCACACAACCAGAGAGGAACCAGCAAAGCTCCTGCTGAGGGCAATGTGATCAATCTACATAGCCTAGGGGATCTGAGTTTGCAACAAGCTAACGTAAGCTGCCCTGAAGAGCTAAGCACCTTGTACCCAGAAGATACAAGTGAACCTAGAACCTATCAAAATTTTGTGCACAGCAGACATCAGTGGAAGTATTGGGACTGTCAACAATTACAGACAGGAATCAAAGAGGGGCCCACCAGCCTATCCAGGAGCAAAACGACAGCTCTGACAAAAAGTCCCAATTTAGGAACTGAAGCTAGAAATGTGAATAAACAAAATAAGAAACTAATAAAGATATTCTGTGGATACAGGAACATCCAAGACACAAGCCTGGAGAATTAACTCCAGAGCAACCACTAGCAAAGCCCCAAATGAACTGTTCTACCATAATTTCTGGAAGAGAAAAAAAAAATTTAAATATGTGAAGTCTTTTCCAAGTAACACACTCCTAGAAAATTAGAATGGCCCAAACAGAAGTCAATGACTCCACAAAACAACAAAAAATACAATAACAAAATCAAAAGACTGAAAAAATATAAGAAAATGTAAAGAATCGCCTATCAAAGACAACTAACAAAAAAGAAACAAACACACACAAAAAAACAGGTCATGGGAGAGAATCTAAGAATGATTTAAAATTCAGTGCTTCTTAAACTGTGGGTCGCTACCCATAACTAAATATGTGATAGTGAAAAATGTGGCAACAGTATAAGGTTTCTAAATGTACAACAACCAAAAATTAATTCAAAATCAAATGTGCAATGAATCCAAGGTGTTTCTGGCAGTGCTTGCTTGTGTTGCATTGTGCAACTTCACTGCGGCCTTGGTTCTGAACACACAACATGGGCATTTTGCACTGCGCATGCCATCCTTCCATGCTGCCAGATATACCTCAGCTCAGATTCAAGACTACCATATGCTATGAATGGCAGTGTTTTTACTGTACATACAAAATCATTAAATGAATTCTGGTTTAGGATTAGGGCACAATTTCCAACAATTTCTGAAATGGCCCTAAATATATTTCTGCCATTTTGTACTACGTATTTATGCAAAGCATTGATCTCAGTATTGACGATTATAAAATCAAAATATCAATCGACTCTGAAACAACAGTATACAACCTCATTTCCAGAGCGTGATGAATCATGGAGTATGTAAGGAGGATTTTGTTATCCTTTTTATTGTTCAGTTTCTCAGGATCCAAGGCCACGGCAATGTCTAGTTTCCAGGTGTTAGATAATAACTCCCAGAATAGCTCCAAAGATTCTAGATACTAATTCTTAAAATCAGTAACAGGCAGTCCTACTGAGGATGCCATGAGATAAGAGGTGCCATAATGTGATATTTACTACGCTTGGCCACAATGATAATATTGCTGAAATTAACCTGTGAGCTGAACTTTGGCAAGATGCCTTCTTTGTCTGTTGCCCTATAAAGCAAATGGGAACTGGTTAGTGAGTGGGGAAACCACAGGTAATGCATAGGGGAATGCATGTACCTGCCTCAACCAGCCCCCATTGAGGCTTGAGGGGATTTAGGGGAGTGCACAAGCTGTGCTTATCTTGACTGACCCCATCGAGACTAGGGGTAGCTGCCCCCTCTTCTCACCAGCCCCAGTGAGAAGGCTGACTAGGGAATGCTATAGGAGCTGGTTCTCCCATTATCAGCAACCTTGTGAGAAGACTAGACTAGAATAAAGTAAGATTATTAACCCCTCCAAAGATGTCTCCTTGGCTGACCAGGTCAAAAGTGAACCTGTTAGAGGCTGGAGTCTGAAACTTCCAGTGGCTCCTGTGTGTACCCAACTTCTGAGGGAAATGTAATGATCTCAAGGAGTAGAATCAGATATAAATTTTGAGACATGGTGAATATGCGGATTTCGCTTCACCATTCATATTTTTATAGGGGTAGTTTTCCTTTTTTAGTTAAGGAAATAGGGAATTTGCAAGAAAGAACAGGGCTAACAACAGCATTGTCCAAAAGAGAAGACAAAAAAGTCACTGACACATTTAACATTTTCTAAAATGCACAGATGCAAAGAGAAGTTCAGAAGGAAACACAGATGAGCAAGACTGCCTTGAATGTAACATAATAAATTTATATGTCTTCAAAGTATAAATATAACACATAATATTATATATATATACACACACACACACACTATATATATATATATATATATATATATATATATATATATATATACATGTATAAAAAATAGACTATATATATAGCTATATAATATTGATGGGGTGCTTGGGTGCCTGCGTTTGGACCTTAATTATAACATCACATTTCTCCTTAGCCTCTGCTTGGGTGCCTGTGCCTGGACACCAATTCCAAAACCACATCCAGTTCTAAAATCACATCTTTCCCTAGCCACAAAATACTGTCTCAGGCAGTTCCTCTCCAGTTCAAGGGCAGCATGCCCTAGCAAAATACTTCTCTCTCTGGACTCCCTGTGTACGTGTTAAACTGGTTGTGTACTGGGTCATAACGATACCACTTACTGACCTATCATATGTATCCTAGACCTAAACATATGTATACTCCCTTACATTTATCTTGTCTAACAAAATTGACAGAAGCAGCTTGGATATTTCCAGTCAGCCCTGACCATTAGTTGACTTAGTGATGTTTCAGGCCTAAAAATACACCTCCATGTAGCCCCACCTTGGGCTATTTTGCAGTGAACTCTGGGTCAAAAGCCTGCAAAGTAGATACTAAATATGCATGTCCCCTTAAGAACTACCCACTCCTTAACCACTCCCTAATCCCACCCCAAAACAACTAACTAGCAAATTTGGCACATGTTTTACCCCAAAATATCCTATATAAACTATACCTGTATCCCCTTTTAGATAGCAGGTTCCTTAAGAACTTTTGCCTGCTATAAAGCGTAAAAATAAACTTTTGCCAACTTGACTTAAAGATTGCTTGGGTCCATGAATTCATTGCAGGTGCCCTTGCCCTGGGAACTTCAGTTTTGGGATTCCTGAATCCCTGGGTTTCTCCCTCAACAATATAATACAATATAAATATAATAAAAAAGTATAAATATAACTAACAATAAAAATAAAAAGTATAAATATAATAAACTTAAAAGGAAAAGCAATTTACACATAATAAAAATTCGTGATTTTGTGCACATTATAATCCTCATTATCTGGTTTACTTTGTATATAGAAATGCTCATTTTATTTAGTGTTTGTTAAGTTCAGAATAAATTTTTTTTTTAAAAAGAAGAGTAATGTTGGAGGCAACACATATGTGAGGGTGTCAAGCGATCAATTCACAAAATATCTTAAGGTAAGGAAAAAATCTCAGGCCCTACTAATAACCTCCAAAGAACAACAAGGAAAACATCAACAACTGACAGACTAATATACATATATACACACATACATACATGCATATACACACATATATGCTTAAGTCTACTTTCTAGTAAGTAATTGTTTTACAAAATATAGGCACATATCAAGGACAACCTTGATAACAGCATTAGTAAGGAACAGGCTAACTTTCTAAAAGTGACAGTCCATAATAGATTATGTATTTATCATCATAAAATTGACAAAGATACAGAAAATGCAAAATCTCACTGTGAGTACTGTTTGTTGACTATAAAAAGCTTTTGATTCTTTACAGCAAAATATTACCTCAAAGTTCTCTTCCAACAAGATATCTCTCTCCCACATATGTGTTGAAATAACGAAAGATTCCCTGAAAAATAAAACAGAAATACCCTTGTTTGATCATCCTGTCATTAATATCAAGTGAGGCATACAAGATATTTGCTCCCCAAGTATCTAGCACTCTCATAGAGTAGATATGGTATAATGTCCAAATAGAAGAGGGATTCCCTATGGTGAGGTCCTCTGAATTCTCGTTTGCCAATGATTTTTTTTTTGTATTTTTGGCAGGGCAATTGGGGTTAAGTGACTTGCCCAAAGTCACACAGCTAGTAATGTGCCAAGTGTCTGAGGCCAGATTCGAACTCAGGTCCTCCTGACTTCAGGGCTGGTGCTTTACTCTATGCACCACCTAGCTGCCCCTTGCCAATGATTTTGTATTGGCTGCATCAACCCCAGAACACTTCAGAGCTTCCCGGACAAGATGAATAAACACTGAAAACCATTTGGTCCAACCATCCACATAGAAAAAACTAAATTCATATAGAATGCCTTTTGTCTAAATTATAGCATGAAATCAGATGTATAACCTATATGTAGCTCATCCAGTACAGATTTCCAGACAGACTCTGAAAATGGATAAAGTAGACCTATAATTAAACAGGAAGAGGCTAGGGGGAAGCTGGATAGCCTTTGGGAAATAAAGTTCCTTTAATGAGCACAAATTTCTCCCTGAAATAATGACTCATCGTTTTAATATCAATATTCTACCAGTGTTGTTATATGGTTATTAGTTCATGGAACACTAGTCTCTTAAGAATTAAAAATGGGTATTACTGGAGGCAGAGCCAAGATGGCAGAGTAGCAGGAAAAAAATACAGCCCAGTGCCGCCGCCACCACCCCCCCACCCACACCCCCCCAACACACTTCTTCAAAAATGCACCAATCCAAATTCTAATCAAGAAGTCCAAGAAAAAGATCACAGCAAGTCATTTTACCAGTCTAGTTCGATAGCATAGGGAGATGGACAGAGAGGTCTGAAGACAATGAGAAGGGGGTCTAGCAGAGCATTCTAGTGCCCGGGAGTTTAGATATAAATTGTGAACCAAGTAGAAAGCACCAAGGCAGGAAAAGATCCCACAGGGACTCTAAACTAGTGAAAAGTGAAAGAAAAGTTACCATCTGGCAGATCTGTTGCTCACAACGCAGAGCCAGGTCATAAATCCATAGCAAACTGAGGAAAAGAACTGGACCTTAAGGGGAACCATTTCTAAAAGCTCTAAATCACTACTGATTAGAGAAATGCAAATTAAAACAACTCTGAGGTCACATCACACCTATCAGATTGGCTAACACGACAAAACAGGAAAATGATAAATGTTGGAGAAGATGTGAGAAAATTGGAACATTAATGCATTGCTGGTAGAGTTGTGAACAGATCTAACCATTCTGGAGAACAATTTGGAACTATCTCCAAAGGGCTATAAAACTGTGCATACTCTTTGACCCAGCAATACCACTTCTAGGTGTGGATCCCAAACAGATCATCAGAAAGGGAAAGTGACCCACATGTACAAAAATATTTATAGCAGCTCTTTTTCTGGTAGCCAAGAACTGGAAATCGAGGGGATGCCCATCAACTGGGGAATGGCTGAACAAGTTGTGGTATATGAATATAATGGAATACTATTGTGCTATAAGAAATGATGAGCAGGCAGACTTTAGAAAAATCTGGAAAGCTTTACATGAACTGATGCTGAGTGAAGTAAGCAGAACCAGGAGAACACTATACACAGTAACAGCCACACTGTGTGATGACTGACTTGTGTAGCAATGCAAGGATCTCAGACAACTCCAAAAGACTCATGATGGAAAATGCTGTCCACAACCAGAGAAAGAACTTTGGCGTCTGAATGCAGATGGAAGCAGACTATTGCTCTCTTTTTTGGTTGTTGTTTTGTTTTTTTCACTTCTTTCTTGGGGTTCCTCCCACTGGTTCTAATTCTTTTTTACATCATGAGTAATGTGAAAATATGTTTAATATGAATGTATATGTAAAGCCTATATCAGATTGCACACTGTCTTGGGGAGGGGAAAGGAGAAGGAAGGGGAGAAAATTTAAAACTCAAAATCTTATGAAAGTGAATGTTAAAACCTAAAAATAATTAAAATTTTAAAAATTAAATTAAATTTTTACAACAGAACAGAACCAATCCACATATGTGTTCTATGTTTTTCTTGTTCAAATCCCTCAATACCCTTTGAAGACATTAAGATTCTGAAGGGACTCTTGTACCTTCTTCCCCTATTAGAATTTTAGTACTCTATCATCATATAATCCCTTCCATTTGGTGCAAATAAATTTAACTTTCAAGGTTTAAAAAAAAAAAAGAGGAACCATTTCTGAAACAAACAGTAGCTCTGTGGCTCTGATCCCAGGAGGAAAGCAGGAACTCAGTTCAAGCCTCCAGCCCAGGCTGAAACCAGCAATGAAATAACCGGGGCAAGGACGCCAGACCAAAAGTGAGCCTTCAGTTTGGTCACTTTGAACCTCTTGAGCTTCCAAATGGGCTAGCTGACAGTGGCTGAGTCCAGGAGCACTGTATTGCAACTTTCAGAGGGTAGTATAAAGACCCAAACCTGGGGCCAGGAGCTTGCAGAACTCAGAATAAGAAGAAATGAGGACAACTTTGCCCAAGGTCACATCACTTTGGGAATGTTGAAAAGCTTGCAGATTCCCCAGACAGAGCTGTCCTGAGATACTACAATAAAGTAACACTCAACACTGAAGAAAGGAGCAGAAGGACCCAAGAACACAAAATCTCAGCCCAGACATCATTCAAAAAGGTGCACATAACCCAACTGTAACATAAAGTCCAAAGTCAAGAAGTAGGTGGAAGGAAGGGCGGGAGGGAGGGAAGAGAACCATATTATAAAGAAATACCATGGTGACAAATAAGCATAAGACACAAATTCAGAAGAAAGGACTCTAAAACATTTATAAGCAAAGTCTCAAAGAAAAACACAGATTGGGCACATATCCAATCAGAATTGCAAGAAAAGTTAAATCAAGAGTTGTTTTCTTCTTTTAATTTAAAGAGCTAGAAAATTATTTCAGAAACCAAATGAGAACAGTAGAGGGAAAAAGGGAAGAGAAATGAGAGTTATGGAAGAAAGACATAGAAAAATAATTGACTTAAGAGGCATAAAACCTTACCCAAGAAAATAACTTCCTGAAAATTAGAACTGACAAAATGTAACCAAATGACTCTGGGACATATCAAGAAATACTAAAACAAAGACAAATGCCTAAAAAAGGAAAGAAAAGAAAATGCAAAGTATCTTACAGCAAAAACAACTGACCTGGAAAACAGGCTGAGAAGAAATAATTTAAGAATCATTGGACTACTTAAATGCCAAGACCAAAAAAAAAAAAAAAAAAAAACAGAGTGCAGATTTCTCAACAGAGAACAAATGAGAGATAGAAAGAATCTACCAGTCACCTCCTGAAAAAATTCCCAAAACGAAAACTACCAAAAACATAGCCAAAATCCAGAACTCCTAGGTCAAAGAAAAAATACTACATGTAAGCAGTCAGAAAAAAGAATTCAAATACCAAGGAGCCATAATCAGGATCACACACACACACACACACACACACACACACAATTTGGCAGCCACCACTATAAAGAGAAAAGAAGGAGAAAGTGAAAGGCATTTATTAAGCACCTATGTGCCAGACCCTATGTATGCTAACTGCTTTACAAATATTATTCCCTTGATCTTTATGCTGTGAAGTATATGCTATTATTGGCCCCATTTTACAGTTGAGAAAACTGAGGTAGACAGAGGTAGACAGCAGTTAAGTGACTTGCCCTGAGTCACACAACTATTAAGTGTCCAAGGCCACATCTGAACTCAGGTCTTCCCTGACTCTAAGCCCAGCAGAAAGTTTCTATCCACTTTGTTTTCTAGCTGCCTACAAAAAGGAGTAAAGAGCTTAGAATATGATAGTCAAGAAGGTAAAAGATCTAAGCTTACTGTTAAGAATAACATACCCAACAAAATTGAACATAATCCTAAGGGGAAAAAATGAACTTTTAATGAAAATGAAGATTTCCAAAGCATTCCTGATCAAAAAACCAGTACTGTGTAAAAACTCTAATAAACAGAGAAGTCAAGAGAGTCACAAAGAGGTAAAATGACTGAGCAAAACATAAGGGTCTAAAAAAGGATAAATTATTTACATTCTTATATGGGGAGAGGATATATAAACATCTGCTCAGAACTCTAACATCATCACAGACCACTGAGAGAATCTAATTAGACATATCTCAAAGTGTTTAGGCAATGTTTTTGTGATCTTAAGAAAAACTGAAATGGAGGGGGAAGGAAATCCACAGGGGGAAGACAAGAGGAAAGGAAGAATAAGGAAGGAAGACTACATATATACATATAAACACACACAAGTCTCTCTCTCTCTCTCTCTCTCTCTCTCTCTCTCTCTCTCTCTCTCACACACACACACACACACACACACACACACACACATACACACACACAGCTGGGTATATCATCCAGCAAGGAAACAGAAGAAAAAAGGAGTTATGGGAAAGGGGAGGAAATAAAAGGGAAGGTAAATTAAGGAAAGAATTAGTCAAAAACAAAACAAACTCTTCAAAGGGAAAAGGAACAAAAAGAAGCAGAAGTTTAAGAGAACAAGGTTGGATTTATACCAAGAATGCAGGGCTGGTTCAACTTTAGGAAAATGATATATTTGATCATACTAATAACAAAGACAACAAAAATCACATGATTAGATCAATAGATTCAGAAAAGGCTTTTGACAAGCTCTAACACTCATTCCTATTAAAAAACGTTAGAAACCACAGGAATAAAAAGAGCTTTCCTATCTGCCTAAACCAAGATCCTTTGTCATTTCTTTTCTGTACAGGGCGATTATGAAGAGGTTATAACACATGATGATTAAGAAACTATAAAGGAGAACCAAAGTAATAAAAATTGTGTAAATAAATTATTAAAAAAGGAGAAGGGCTGGTAACATGGTGTAAGGGACAAATGAAACAACCAGTGTGCTCCAATGGTGTCTTCTCAATGACAATAAGAAATGAGGAAAGCTCAATACCATGTGATAAAATTATTAGGAAAACATAGACAAGAGATGCATAGGATAAATGAAAATGGGGGAATTATGTTCAGTATCATTAGAGGGATGAGCCACATTGATGAGATCAAATCCATGTGAAATGTGGCACTATCCTAGGCACTAGGACATTGTCTAAAGCACTGGGAGGTCAAAACCAAAGAAGTACAAAAAATACTAAATAAAAAGGAAAAAAAGAAAAGAAAAAGTTAACACTAACATTGGGTCAAGGAGTATTTGTGTTACTTATTACTAGAAGAATCTTCAAAACCCACAAGACTTGCTCCCCCAAATGCTGTAACTAACAAATCAGCAGGCACTTATTAAGTGCCTACTTTTCTTGGGAAAAAAAAAAGTCTTCATTGAACAGAAAAAAGAAATTAACCCCCCCATCAAACTGATACAAGATAAATTAATTACTCTAACTTAAGTATCTTTAAAAATACAAGAAGTTTTTTACATAAAAATGAAGATGGGGCAGCTAGGTGGCGCAGTGAGTAGAGCACCGGCCCTGGAGTCAGGAGGACCTGAGTTCAAATCTGACCTCAGACACTTGACACATGTACTAGCTGTGTGACCTTGGGCAAGTCACTTAACCCCAATTGCCCTGCCAAAAAAAGCAAAAAAATAAATAAATAAAATAAAATAAAAATGAAGATAATTAAATGTTTGTATGCTTTGTTCTTGCCAAGAAAACTACCCAACCCCAGGATTGAGAAAGTACAGTCTCTGCAAACTGAATATGATTGTCAAAAACTGCTATAAACTATGATTGATTATACCCATCTCTGATCACTCCTTCATGCCACATTCCCCAAATACTTATCTTCTGTTACTATACCATTTTGGACTTACTGCTGATGCTTTTCAACCTTAAGTTTTTTTTTTTTAAATAAATGTTTAACTTTTCAACTAAACTGTAAGTTTCTTAAGGGTTGGGTCAATATATTTATATTTTATGTGTGCCACTGCACCTCATACAGGATTCAGGTATGGGAGATACTCAATAAATGCTTATTAAATTAATAAACCCTAATTTGGTCATAGAGATAATACCCCCATTTTCATAATTTTACATTGATCCCTAGCAAGATCAATAGGGTATTTAAGGGGCAAGTACTGCAGATACTGCTGGCTTTACTGTTCTCTTCTGAAGCAAAGAATCTGAAAGCATACATACAGTGTTAAAATAGAAATTCTGACTGCACAGAACAGGTAGGTGGGAGAGTAGGCAAGTGAAAACTATTATAAAAGCATCCCTCCTAAGAATAAGAATTACAAATTCCCTTAGATTAAAACACTCCTAGAAAATCTGTGAATAAAAAAAATCATAATCATTATTACTGCAAAATTAAATTCTATACAGACCAAATCCTATCATAACCAATACCATTAATATGAAGAATTCACCAGAACAAAAATACTTCTAGATATCAGCTAAAGGCCCATAAAATGGTGTTTTGCTAACTAGTTATTATGAAATTGTCTATTGTTAATAATGCAATAAAATAAATGTTTCTCTTATCCTTCCTCTTCCATCTCTGTCCAAGAAAAGGATACTTGCTTTTGCAAAAAACAAAGGAGTCTTTTCCTATTTCCTTTCCACAGGTTCAAGAAAAACCATTTATATATTTTTTATGAACCAGCTGTCAGCTAACATGGAAATACTTTTATACGTTTAGACATTCATACATCACAATCAAAAAATATATTAATTCACTGAACAAATATTTATTGATTACTATGTGAATTTGATGTGCTTCCTCTAATTCTCCTCATCCCCTCTAGCAATTTTTTCCTTATTCAATAGCTAGCCAGATAATTACAGGTCAAATATCTAGACACAAAGCCCCATTTGTCAAGTAAGTGTAGGGATCCTTAACTAAGAGTAGCCACAATAAGTATGCTCAAGAACTCTCATAAGGTCCCAACTGCCACTTGAAAATTTTAAAAAGCAGTATTCCCAAGAATATATGTTCCAGTGAAATTTCAGCACAGTCAAAAATTTTGGACACTTCGATTTGATCTAAAGTAGTACTTACGAACATGTCCTATAGCAGGGTGATACTTGACCCGAAGTCAAGTGACCTGGGTTTGAATTTCCGTTCCAATATGTTAGTTGCATCGTAAGACCAGCAGAAAGTCTTATAATATTCTTGAACCTCTTTACAATAGAGATTAACAGTATCGACTTCAGCTATTATTATTTTTTTTATTTTTATATTAAAAAGCAGGCCCTCCTTAATTAATACTTGGGGATTTTCAATTTTGTCTATTACAATTTAGAGATCTGTGCAATCCTATTCCCTTGCTAAAAGGCAAGAAAAATACAGGACAAGCCTCATTCTGTGTTAAAGATAACAGACAACCACCATTATCCTTACCCTGGGTCCAGATAATATTAAGGACCTTGCTTACAAATTATTTAGACTATCTACCTCAAAAATGTCACATATATGTATATGTGTATGTATATGCACATATGTGTGTCTTATAGCTATGTCTTTAGCGGGTACTCTGTTAATACTCATAATCCAAAAGCACCTAAAATTAATCAAAACCCTCTACCCACAGTTTAAATAGTCTTCTCTCTCAATTTACTTATTACCAACCTATCTTTTCTCTTTCTAACTTTCACCTCAATATTCTTAATTATGCCATCCCTGATTACAATGAATAATGCCTCCCCCTTTCATATTTTCAAGGAATTTCCAATAGAAAAAAATACACATAGAAATACATAAAGCATAAATATAAAGTGAACACCATATAAAAATCGTAGGGAAATACAAGGTAGTTTGGGAGAGAAGGCTAATCAGCAGTGGGAACAACAAAGAAAGGCTTCATGAAGAAAATGGTGCTTGAGTTTTGTCTTAAAGGAAGATGAGGGATAGAGAGTATTGTGTGAGGAATAATAAAAGGCCAATTTGGCTGGATCACAGAATGCAGGAGGGAGAGTGATGTTCAGTAAGGCTGACAGGTTGTGTGGAACTTTAAAAGCTAAACAGAGGAGTCTATACTTTATTCCAGAAGCAATAAGAAGCCACTAAAGTTGATTGAGTAATGAAGTAGCCTAGTCAGACCTACGTAGTAAGTAGGATGGACCAGAGGAGGGAGAGACTGAGGCAGAGACCAATGAGGAAGCTGTGAGAGACGATGAGGGCCTGAACTAAGGCAGGAGTTGAATGAGTGAGTGGAGAGAAAGGATCACATGGAAGAGATGTGAGGGTGGAATAAATAAGATTCAGCATCTGCATGTATATGTGGAGCCTCTCTTTTTAAACCACTCCTACATGCCGGGGGCCTTTTGGAATCTGTTAATTTAAGACATACAGTGTTGCAGCCAGGTATAGAAAAGGTGTCTCGACATTTAGCATCTGGGTATGTTGGGGTATGGACCCAAGCTGAGACCTTTGCCCCTTACCTCAAAAGAATCTGGGTCCCATTTGTTTATTAAACCCCAGCTTGACCTCTCCTTGAATTTCCCTACTAAATCTTGCATTTACCTGAGACTATAAGCCCTTCACTATCTCTATGCCCAATTCTCTGTTACCCTTAACCCTGTCCTCCATTGTGTTTTCTCCAGATGCTACTTCCCACCCTTCATCCTATCTAAACCCCATTCTCTTGGTTCCAGGCAACCTACCTCTAATCACCCCAGAATACCGGCCACTCCCATCAAGAACCTCCCTAGACCCCTCCTCCCATCAGCCCAGACTACTCGGCCAACCCTAGATCCCTCCCATAGCCTTTCTGTATACAAGATCCATTCTGTTTCCATGAGAATGCTCAGATTCCTTAAGAGTTGGGCCAACATGGCAGACTTATTTTTAAAAACCTTGTCTTTGGCTGAAAGAAGGCTCGGGCCCAATTCATTCAGGCAAGACCGGCACGCTGCTATTTCGGGGTCCTAGCACCCCTAAACCTCAATAGGTGTACTTGTGCCACACTCAACAGTAAAAGCATGATTCAGTGCTGTCCAGAATATATTCTCCCCCCATTCCTACCTATCATATAAAGCTTCTTGGCATAGTTGTCTCACTACAAACCCAACTTTACACTTTATGTTTTCCTAGTGAGGGATCTGATCTCACTTCAAATATACAAGATTTGCAAAGCACTTTACATTTATTATCTTATTAACAACCTGTAAGGTAAACATTATTAGCCCCATTTTACAGAGGAGGAAACTGAACCTGAAAAAGGTTATGTGACCTGCTCAGGGTCACACGAATAGCATCTTAAGGGGAGAGGGAAAAGAAAGGAACAAGAATTTAAATAGCACCTACTCTGTGCCAGGCACAGTGCCAGTAAGCACTTTTTACAAATATTATTTCCTTTGAAGCAGAATTTGAACTCAAGTGTTCCTAACTCCAAGGTCAGTGCTTTATAAATATACCACTTATTGGCCTCATAAGACAAAACTCCTCTACATAACCTTCATGAAGGATCTGTGTCTAGAAGAGAAGCCAGGTATCCACACGATTAACAGGAATTAAACTGAAAATTCAAATCTCATTTGCTTAGGAAGCTTATTCAAAGCATTAAATGGTTGCAATAAATAGGTTCATTCCTGGGCCAATCTCCTCAAAAACTTCACACAATTCTCATCTTCTGAGGACTCAATCACTGACACTAAATAAATGTTTAATAATCACGTAACACGTTACATAGCACATTAAAATCTGAAAAGAATTTTACAAATATTTTTCAAGAGTATCTAGTTCACTACGGGAGCTTGTAATCAGTAAGATCCCTCTCTGAACTACATATTTCAGAAGGCACCTGACACACTGCCAAAAAATCACAGATTTCCAAACTTATCTACAAAAACATGTTTCCTTCAGGAACACTTTAAACATTTAGCATTTATGTAGCCCCTTAAAGCGCTTTACATGTTATCATTCCCAATTCACAGATGAGGAAACAGAGGCCCCGGATCACACTAAGTGTCTGCGGAGTCCAAGCCCAACACGGCTTTCTTCAAAGAGCTCTGGCTCCATCACCCGTCTGTGACAAGACCTTCTACCTGGGTGGTCCTTTCGGGAAGCACGTGGGCCGAGAGCTTCTTCAACTGGACTCAAAAGGCGGTAGAAGCCATCCTAAATAACGTACCGTTCCTATCAGGACGCAATGGCCCAGGCCCGCTGGGCTCTCTACCGAAACTCCAAAGAGGAGAAAGGAAGGGAAGAACAGCTCGGACGGTCCATTCGGCCGAGTCTGTTTGTTGGGAGAGGAGGTGGAAGGGGCACCGCCCGACGGCTGCTAACACTGACCCTTCCAATAAGCCGGGCGCCCCGTTTTGATCTCCGGCGTGGATGAGGCTGATCCCTCCCTTACTGAGCGCTTATGGGAAGCGGTGACTACCATCGAACAGTTAACAACGGCTCGCGTTTGCAGACAAGCTTACCTCGCTGGATCCTCTCAAACACAGCCCTGTGAGAGCTGTGTGGTTATCGCCATTCCACAGATGGGCAAAGCAAGGCTCAGAAATACTTGGCCCGGAATCACACTTAAAAGAATCCGGGACGGGATTTTAAACCCAGTTCTACCAGTTTCCACACCGCGCTACACCGTGCTTCCCACAAGTATCTTCTCCCTTCCCCACCTCAGGCAGCTCAGTCGGCCAAACATCTGAAAGAACCACCTGGCTAAGGCCGCCCCCCTGCGGTGGAGACGAGGCCACGTGATCATCAGGCCCTCTCGGCCCCACCCCCACCCCTCGCCCGCAGCACGCGCTGCCAGCCTCCTCACGTGACCCCAGAACGCCCCAGCCTCCCCGGCTTCCCGAGCAGCCATTTTGTGGGAGACCTAACCATGCGTGATCGCAGCGAGCCCGCTCCCCATCTACCAGGTATACGCTCCCCCGGGGCCCGCTGGTGGTGCACACGCGTCCAACCAAGCCCTCGGGCCACCCTAATTGGTTCGAAACGCCGTGAAACACTTCGCACCCCAATATACATCGAACCCCGGGGCTCCGGGAACGCGATGCCACCTCCTCGGTTTGTGACTGGCCTGCTGTTGTCACGTGACTCCAACTCCCCTCCCCAACCCCCCCCTCAAAAATTCACCTACATATACACTCAACACCTCGAGCGCGGAGCAGTCTTTAACAAGCGCGCGTGGGAGCCCGACGTAATGTATGGGGAGCGCAGTGCGCCTGCGCGTACCTGTCACGGAACAGCGATCGTTAGCCAGACCCACGCGCCACTCCCGCTCACAGGTCCTGGAAACATCGCGCAGCCTAGGCTGCCGCGTCTGTCATTGGTGGCCAGGAATGGTCACGTGTCCCTCCCGAGCCTGCCTACCCCTCCCCCCGACTTCCCCCTCTACCCCCGCACCGCGGCTCATCACCTCCATTGTAGCGCGAAGCAGCACCTAGAGTTGGGGCTTCGTGCAAAAAAGGGAAGGGCATTTAGGCCGTGGCTGCCCGGCTTTCGCGCTGATGAAAGACCTAAGAAAGAGGAACGGGTTCTCAAAACGGCAGACGTTCACACTTAGCGGTCCAATTCCTTTCTCCTCTCTCGAAGGTGGAACCTGGGGCGTGAGGAGGGGAGGGGGGTCGTTACCCGATTGCATGTTGGGAAGGTCACTCCGCCCTGGGGTGACCGCAGGGCATGCTGGGAGAGTGGTCTTCCTTAGTGTCTCCAGGCTTCTAGATAAGTCGACTTCCTTAGCATCCTAGTGCTGGGCAGCGTTTGCTATTTTGAGACAGTGTGGTCCAGTGGAAAAAGCTCTCGTCAGGGTGTTGGAAACCTAGGTTGGGCTGTCGACCCCACCCTGAACAGCTGCTTAATCTTGGGGACCTCAACCTCACTGCCTTTCACATCCATTCTGTGAGCAGGCGTGTGCTGCGTTCCTGCTGCGTGCCCTGAGGGGCACAAAAAGTGGAAAATGCTTTCTTTGTCCATTCATCCTTTCTGAAAGCCCTTTTGGGGTTGGTGAAATGAAACAAAACAGCCATTTGAACGTTCAAAAAGTTAAGGAAAAAAGCCTTAGGTTATGACATTCCACGCTTCAGGTCCGGGGAAATCCCGGATTATCTTTCCTGCGTCGCCTCTCTTAAAAAGTAGCCAGCGTTTATGTATCACTTTAAGATTCGCAAAGCCCTGTAAATGTTATCCCGTGTGACTCTGCCAGCTTCTCCGCTTTTATTGCGTTGTTCCTTCTGCAAGGATTGTGACTCTGTCATATCTTCCCTACCCCTCATTGGATTGTGAACTATGTGAGGGCAGGGTCCGGTTTCAGCTATATATCCCAGCATGTAACATAGTGATCTGAAAGTTGTGGATGCTTAATAAATATTCTTTGACATTATGGACCTTAAGCTTCAAAATGATTAGCAAGTTAGGGCCAGTGATGTTCCAGATAGACTTTTTTTTTTTACCCGCTCTGGGCCTGAGTTTTATTGATGTAGGTAATTTCTTTTGAGTCAGCTTGCTTGCCTTAGAGAATTTACTTGACCACTGAGAAGTGGGGAGGGTATAGATAGAAGAGGGCAGCCGCAAAGCCAGTTTGTGTCAGAGTTCAAACTTGAACCTTGATCTTCCTAACCCCAAGGCAGACTCGATATCCACTATGCCAGGCTGCCTCGAAAATCCTAAATATACGATTGAAATTCAGACATTCAGGACCTTGTGTGTCCTGAAAACACAAACAAGTAACTCACCCCTAATTAGGCAGAAAAGGGAGGTCGTTTAGAGAACGAAGATAGTGACTTGGTCCTATTCTAGTTGCTGATTTCAATTTGTCATCGATATGGAATGATGAACCTGGGTCACAGTTCACTTTCACTGAGTTCACCATTTTCACTTACTATCTAGTGCCAACCTAGCCTTCCAGTATCGTTTCAAATCCATCTCCACATGTTAATGTCCTGTCTCAAAAAGATCCTTTCGTTCTCTGAGCTCATAAGATTTTTTGCCTTTAGGCAGTTATATTTAAATTTGTATTATTTGTATCTGTTTACCTGTCATACCTAATATTTTGCAGTTGCCTTAAGAGCAGGGACTGAATTCTACATGGTAGGCAATTAATGGATGTTGAATGAATTAATTTCACACTACATTCCTTCATGGAATTTATGTATCTGGTCTACTTGACATCCTCCAAATATATAAAATGTTTTCTTGCCTCCATTCCTTTTAGCAAACTATGCAATATATCTAAGATGTGCTCCCCACCATCTATATTTTGAAATTGTACTCATCCTTAAAAGTACAGCTCAAATTTTACTTCTTCCAAGAAGCCTTCCCTGATTCCACCATCCAGAAGTCATGTATTCCTTCTTTAAACTCTGTACCTTATTCATATCCATCTTATTTTCCTATTCTATCTTGTATTATCTTTTTTGATCTGCTCTTCTCATCCTAAAAAAAAAAAATTCTTCCCTTAACCATACTAGACCTCTCAAGATATTATCCTCTTATCTTTGTACTTCTTGCCTCCACTGCCTCACCAGCTTCTCACTGCTTTAACATTTTATCTGGCTCCTGTCCCTATTTTACTGAATGATCCTGAAGGTCATTAATTACCTTTTTCTTCGGAAGTCTAATGACCTTGGTATCTATGACATTGTATTTTCATGGTTCTCCTACATCTGCGTCTGCTCCTTTGGTCACACTCCTGTCCCTCAAATGTCAGTGTTTCCCAATGATCTGTTCTTAACCTTCTCTTCTTTCTCTGTAGTTTCTCCCTTGGCAAGCACATTCATTCACTTATTGCTTCAATGATCTCTATGTAGACAAATCCCAAATCTGTATTTCTATCCCCCAAACTTAGAACCTTAGAACTCCAGTCTTTTATTGCCAACTACTTGCTGCATATCTCTACCTAGATATGCTACTGGTTTCTTAAACTCAGCATGTTCCAAGCCAAATCTTTCCCCTATAAATTTTCTAATTCTGTCAAAGACAATGCCATCCTCCCTGTGTTCCAGGCTCATAACCTTATAGCCCTCCTTCTCTTCCCTCTTCTTTACTCTGCACATCCAGTCAGTTGCCATGCCCTGTCATTTTTACTTCCCCATTGTCTGGCATCTGATTTCTCCAGTTATGATATAATCACTCTAGTTCAGGCTCTGACCTAGACTATTGTAATAGACTCCTAACTGGTCTTTTAATTAGACTATTATCTCTTCAGTTAATCTTCCACACTACTGACCAAGTAGTCTTTCTAATGTTCTGCCAGTGCCTTGTCACACTACTCTCCCTAGCCTACAATTCAAGGCCCTCCAGGGTTTCATAGTTTCTGTCATGTCCAACTCTTTGTGATCCCATTTGGGGATTTCTTGGCAAAGATACTGGATTTTGGTTTGCCATTTGGCTTGCCATTGGCTCCAGCTCATTTTACAGATGAGGAAACTAAGGCAAAACAGGGTTATATAACTTACCCAGGGTCACACAGCTACTAAGTGTCAGAGGCTGGATTTGAACTCAGGAAAATCAGTCTTCCTGACTTCAGTCTTGGCACTCTATCCTCTGTGCCACCTGGCTGCCCTTTGACTATCCTAAGTTCCAGCCGAAATGGAATGTTGTCTGGCACTTTCTCTCCTTCTGGTGTCCCCCATATCTGTGCCTTCATTCACACTCTCCCCTTTACCTAAAATTGATTACATACATTCCTCCCCTCTGTCTTTTCAAGTGCTTTCTTTCATTGCAGACCCAACTCAGATGTTTACCTCTTCCATAAAGATATCCCTGGGTGTACTCTCGTATACATAGTTGAAAGTGATCTCTCCCTCCTCAGACTTGTTCATGGTACTTTGCCTGCGACCACTACCACTCCTTTCCACTTATCAACTCTCCCTAATGTCATTGTTATTCATTTATGTATCTTTTCTCTATGATACCTCCTATGAAAGGGAGATCTGTATTGTATCTCTTTGTATTCCCAGCAGCTTGCACAGTGCTTTACATATGATCAGCACTGAAACAGTTTTTGAATTCGAAGTTTGTGTACATCTCTTTCCAAAGCTCCTTGAGGGCAGGAATCTCCCACAGCACAGTGCCTTATACATCTCGTTTGGCCAGACATACTATTTCATCAATATAAGGAATTCCTAACGTGGAAACTTTACTTTGCTGGCGTAGGTTGGTTACCTTCTCTAACTTACACTATTGAGAGTTTGTGACTTGTTGCCCATGGTCTTAGAGTCAGTGTGTGTCAGTGGCAGGTCTTGAATCCAGATCTCCCTGACTCAAAAGCCAGCTTTCAATCATCATGCAACCTCTTGCTTTGCACGTTTAATAAATATTTGTTTGCAGAATTTACCCACAGTGTGCCACACATGAGACACCTTCCTATGTAGACACATACACAGAGAGACAACATAGGGTCCTACAAAGATGGAATTGCTTTTCTACTAGCTTATGTAGCTTGGAACAACTTTTGCAGATCACTGTATAGTGCAAACATGCAGCTAGGTGGCGCAGTGGACAGAACCCTGGGCTGTGTAACCCTGGGCAAGTCACTTAACCTTGTTTGTCTCAGCTCCTCATCTGCAAAATGTGTTGGAGAAAGAAATGGCAAACCACTTCAGTATCTCTGCCAAGAAAACCCCAAATGGGGTCACGAAGAGTCAGTGATGCCTGAAATGCTGAACAATGACAAAACAAGTACAGTGCAAGCCATGAGGTAGCACTTGAAGCTTGAGCCATGCCAGGGTACTCAACTAAGCATTTGCAAATGCAAATTCAAATCCCATCACCTCCAGCCTTGAACCACAAGGTCATTACCACCTGACCATAAGGTGTAAAATGATCCACTCACATCTAAAAAGGATTTAGGCTCTACAAGGTATAAATGTACTCCTGAGTGGGAAGAGCCTTTACAACTCAATTGTCTCTATAACTTGCCCCTTACAACCTGAACACTTGCTAAAGTCAAGAAGGGGCACAACTTTACACTTGAAAAAGAAACAGCGACTAGGTAGCGCGGTGCATGGAGTGCTAGACTTGGAGCTAGGAAGACCTAAGTACGAATCCCACCTCAGATACTCGGTGTCTAACTCTGGGCGAATCATTTAACTTCTCTCAGATTCAGTTTCCTCATCTAGAAAATGGGGATAAATGTAACACCTACTTCCTAGAGTTGTGAGGACCAAATGGCACAATGTTAAAGCCACTGCATAAATGCTATTATTAGAGAAGAAAACGGGTACTGCCAAATCCCAGAGGAAGTAGCATGGGTTGGAATCAAACACAAAGGGGGCAGCATTAGGTTTAAAAAAGGAAAAGGTACTTCTTTCTCTGATTCACATGGAAAGGGGAAAAAAAAGAGGATATGTATTATGTTCCTTGTGTTGCCAAGGAGATAGGGATATTGCAGATAGACACCTGCTGGTCAAGAAGGAAATCCCCCAGCCTTCCCCTCCTTGAACCTTCAGGGAGTTGAATGAATCCTGCCCCTGAACCAGCTTGACTCGACAAGCCCACTCTGAGTGGGGAGAGAAAAAACAGCATCAGAACAAGTATACTGATCTGGCAGGAAAGTCAAATATATAATATATATAAGAGCTCATTAGATAAATGGTCAAAGAACATGAACAAGCAGTTTTCCAGAGAAGAAATGCAAGACTCAGCCATCTCATGAAAAAAAAAATGTTCCCCATCACTAATAAGAAAAATGCAACTTCATACCCATCAGATTAGCAAAGATGACAAAAAGGAAAATTACGATTGTTAGAGAAGCTGTAGGAAGACAGCCACATCGATGTGCTGTTGGTGGAGCTGTGACTTGGTCCAACCATTCTGGAAAACAATTTGGAACCATCTTATACCTATCCTCTGACTCAACGATACCACTTATAGTGAGGCAACAAGCATTTATTAAGTGCTTCATGTGCCAGGCACTGTGCTAAGTGCTGGGGATACAAATATAAGCAAAAAAGAAAGACATGTCTTACATTGTAACAAGGAACACAAAAGGGAACTGAAGGGGTCAGGGGAAGCTTTGCACCAGGGTCACGGTACTGGAGTCTAGTAGGGGTGGTAATGTGCTTCTAGAGTAGAACGTGAAAGGTTGTCAACAGAAAGTTAGCGAATCCCTTTTGTCTGCTCCCCAATGTCATGTCGGCAGGACATCTTGTTAGCTTCTTTCTTCAAGGAATGATTTTCTAGTCAATGTCCTTCCCCCCTGGGAGAGGGTGTGGGTTTCCCAATGGGAACAGTGGGAATGGGCCTCGGTGGGGAAGCCCCAGTTCATTGCACAACCCCCACCAAGCTGCTAGCTCTCATTTTAAGTCTATGTATATTAGTCCTGATTCATGTGTTCTCTCTACTTTGGGGAAGCTATAAAAATATGTATCAATAAATATTTTTTATTGCTCTAAGAGCCTAATTTTTTGCCAGGGAATGCCTCTCCTCAGTAATAGAATCTGTCGTTCTTTCTCTTTTGAGGTTCCCTTGACTGTATTTAACCCTAAGGACGCATAAAAATTACTATTTCAAGGAACAATCACTTTGTCTTAGAGAAACCAGTTTCTTTCAAAACAAATGGCAGCACAAAAAAGCAGACAAGGATTGGAAGAAGGAAAAAAAAAACACAGGATCAGCAGTCTCTTGGGAGAGCTCAAGAGTCATAGTGATGCAAGGGATAGGAAAGTAGGACGTCACCAGCTCTGTTCTCAGCAGCAGGAACAGTTCCAGCCACCCTGCATCTGTTCCTTGTGGCTTCCAAATAGCTCCTCATACAGTCTTTATCCTAGCATCTTGGCATTCTGTCTCCTGCCAGTCTGTATGACGTTGCAAAGCAGCCCAAGGCACTTTGCCTCCTTTCTTGTAGCCTCTCTCTGGTCCTCTCTCACAGAAGCTGATGGAGATTCCTTTTTGCTTCAGCTCTCTTCCTCTTCCCCTCCTCCCCACTTCCTCCCTTAGGAATGTCATAGTCTAAGCTTTCTGTCATAACCCTATACCTATAATAGAGGTCAAAGTAGATAAACAGTGAGGAATTTATGTCTGCCGGTGGACAGTAGTTTCTAATATCCCACTATATACTACAAGGCATATAGCCTAAAGGGGACAAATACAGAGGGAAAGGACCCATATGCAAAAAAAAAATTTATAGCAGCACTTTTTATTGTAGCAAAGAATTGGAAACAAAATGGGTGCCTATCAGGGAATGGGTAAACCAATTGTGACATATGAATAATGAAATATTATTATGCCATTAACAAGTGACAAAGGAACAGTCTCAAAAGAACCTGGAAGACTTGTATGAACTAATGAAAATAAAGTGAACAGTACTAAGAAAACAATTTATACAATGACTATACTACTATAAAGGAAAACAACTTTGAAAGACAATTCTGATATTTGCAATGGCCAATCATGATTTCAAAAGATTGATAGTGAAGAATACTTCCTACCTCTTGGCAAAGAGGTGATGATGGGCTAGACGTGTAAAATGAGACATACGTTCACAGACAAAGTCAGCATATGGACTTACTTTGATTCACTATACTTGTTATAAGTGAGGGTGGGAAGAGCTATGGTGGCTAACCATAGTGAAGAAATAAAAAGGACATTAATGAAACATTTTTAAAATACACAAAACAACAAAAGAAAACTCAGAAGCAGGGAAAGTGTTATTACTATTATGTTAAATGTAACATAACACTTTAAAATTATCATAGAGGTTCACAGTGTCATACACAATCTTTTTATGTTCTTTATATATTGAAATGCTCATGTTTTTGATGTTCAAGTTCATAAGAAAATTTTAATTAAAAATAAAGGGGAGTAATTCAAAATTAGTCTGGAAAGCTATGTGGGAGCCAGATTGTGGAGGACTTCAAATGCCAAACTGACTGAGCAGTTTGTATTTTTTCCTAGAGGCAATAGGAAGCCACCGAATGTTTTTAAGCTGGGAGTGACATCATCCAGCCTATGCCTTAGCCTATTTTGGCCCAGTGTGGAAAATAGACTGGTGAGGGAAAAGACTAGAATGAGGGAGCACAATTAGGAATCTGTTGCGATGCCGTAGATAAGAGGTGATGGAGGCCTAAACTAAGGTAGTGACTGTGTGAGAATAGAGAATGGGACAATTGCAAGGAATCTAAGTAGAATCCACAAAACTTGGAAACTGACTAGAAATGAGGAATGAGACAAAATATAAAAGGGATATCTTTGATTACATGAAACCGAAAAGCTTCTATACAAGCAAAATTAATGAACCTAAGATAAAAAGGAAAGCAGTCGAACAGGGAAATATCCAATTTCTTGGACATGGTATTAGTTTTGAAGCTATATAAATAACAGATTCTATATACATGTATGTACACATAAACATATGCATGCATACATATATATGACTATATGTATGTGTATATTGGAGAAATACTCATTGCTCATGAGTAGACCAAGCCAATATGAAAATGACAATACTACCTAAATTAATTTGCTTATTCAGTGCCATACAAATCAAACTACCAAAGGATTACTTTATAGAGCCTGGGGGGGAAATTCATCTGGAGAAACTGAAAGGTCAAGATGGGGGGGGGAGGGCATGCTCGGTGAGGAACCTAAAGCCTCTAGGCCACGTAGGGCCCTCTAGATCCTCAAGTGTAGCCCTTTGACTGAATGGTCAAGAGAGAATATCAAGGAAATTAATGATACAAAAAGTGGGAAGGAAGGGGGTCTAGCAGTACCAAATCTCAAACTATACCACAAAGCCATGATCATCAAAACAGCTTGGTACTGGGTGAAAAATAGGTTAATCAGTGAAATGATTAGATATACAATATATAGAAGCAAACAAACACAGATAAAACCCAATGTTTGATAAACCCAAAAATCCCATCTAGAAGGGCAAGAACTCACTATTCAGCAAATACGGCTCGGAAAACTAAAAAGCAGTCCAACAAAAAACTGGGTATAGACAAATATCTCACATAGATAACTAAGAATATCTCAGAATGGATACATGATTTAAACATAAAGGGTGACATTAAAAATTAGAGGAGCATGGAAAAAATTACCTGTTAGATTTATAGAGAGTGATGAGTTCATGACCAAACAACAGACAAGGAGGTAAAATAGACAAATTTTGATTGTATGAATTTAAAAGTTGCTGTAAAAGTAAAACTCAGCTAAAATTAAAAGAGATGCAGGAAATTGAGGGAAAATCTTTGCAGCAAGTTTATTTCATAAAGGTCTCTTTTCTAAAATATCTAGGGAACTGATTCAGACTTACAAAAATAAGACCCTTTGTTCAACTGATAAATGGTCAAGGGATGTGAATAAACAGTTTTCAGAAAAAGAAATCTAAGCTATCTATAACCATATGAATAAAATTCTCTAAATCACTAATTACTAGAGAAATGCAAATTATACTAACTGTGAGGTACCACTTCACATCCATCAGATTGGCAAAGCTGACAAAAATGGGAAATGACAACTACTGGAGGGACTATGAACAAATGGGTACGTTAAAGCACATATATACATATGTATATGTGTGTCATACATATGTGCAATACGATGTACCTAGTATACATACTACGTGTATCCCTTTCTTAGCCAAATTCCTTTTAAAAGTTGTCTATACTCACTGCCTCTACTTCTCCTCACGCTCCTCAATCCTATGCAGTGTGGTTTTCAGCCTCATCACTTTCAAACTACTACCTCCAAACCTAACAATGATTGCCAAACCTGATGGTCTTTTCTCAGTCCTAATTCTTCTCAACTCATCTGCTGCATCTGACTTTGTTGAACACACACGTCGCCTGGAAATTCTTTCCTTTTGGGGTTTTTATGGCATGATTTCCTCTTGGTATGCCTCATACCTGCTTAACTATTCCTCAGTCTCCTTTGCTGGTTTATCATCATCCACATCATGTCCCTTAACTGTGGTTGTTTCCCAAGGTGCCATTCTGGATCTTCTTCTTTTCTCCCTCTAGGCCCTTGCTTGCAGTAACCTCATCAGTTTGTATGAGTTTAACTATCACCTATATGCAGGTTTACATGTTCAGACCTAGTCTCTTCTCCTAAGCTTATTGCCAATGGCACATTTCAACCTGGATAAGCCAGAGACATCTTAAACTCAACCTGTCTAAAACTGAACTCATCTTTCCCACAAACCCTTTCCTTTTCTTAAATTCCCTATTATTGTCAAAGGCACCACTATCCTTCTAGTAACTCAGGTTCATAATCACAGCATTATTCTAAACTTCTCCTTCTCTCTTATCTCATGTATCCCATCAGTTGCCAAGTCTCGCTTTTTCTATTTACATAATATCTCTTCCATCCGGCCTCTTTCTCTCCACTCCGGCATCTACCACTTTAGTTCAAGCCCTCATCACCACTCACCTAAATTATTGCAACAGCCTCCTAATTGTTCTCCTTCCCTCCAGCTTCTCACCACTCTAAGCCGTTCTACACATTGTTATTTTCCTTAAGCATGGATCTGACCTTATGAATCTCCCATTCAGCCAACTCTAGTGGCTTCCTATTGTCTATAGAATAAAATGTAAATTCTTCTGTTTAGCTTTTAAAGCCTTACAACCAGGCCCCAAACTACCTTTTCAGCCTCGTTGGACATTACTCCCTCTTTTACATTCTGCAACCCAACCAAACTGGCCTTGCCACTGTTCCTTATTCACAACATTCTATCTCCCCATCCTCAAGCCTTTGCATTGGCTGTCCCACTCCTTACCCCCAATGTATAGAGTCCCTCAATTCATTTTTTTTAGGTGAAGAAGTTTTTTTTCAATTATTTTATTTTATTTTTAATTTGTGGACTAAAACAAGCATTTCTATAACAGTACAATAAAAAAGATGATTGTACATGAAACTGCAAATCTACTATGTACCACTTGCTGTTCCTTTCAAATATACAACAAAATTATTTGTAAATTTTTCCTTCCCCACCCTACTCCCACCCTAGAGATGGCTACCACTAGACACAAATAGGTATATATATGTAAAATTATTCTATACATACCTCTATTTATCAGTTATTTATTTATCCCTCACTTTTTTATCACTTTTTTATTTATCCCTCTTTTACAATATAGCTCAGGTACCATCTTCTGCATGAAGCCTTACCTGATTCCCCCAGACTGCTAGTGTCCTCTCTTCCAAACCATGATATATTTAACCACTTTGTGTATTATAAACTTTATATTTTATGCTGTCTATTTTCATACACACTTGTCTCTGCCATTACAATGTCAATTTCTTGGCAATAAGGATGGTTTTATTTTTTGTTCTTGTACCCCCAGTACCTGGCACAGAGCCTGGCAGTAAGCAGTCAATAAATAATGGTTGGTTGGTTGATTGGCTGGTTGGTTGAGAAGGCCCAAGCCAGAGACTTGGGAAACATTCACAGTTAGATGGAGGAAAATAGATGCTAATCTAACAAAGAAAATTGAAGAATGTTCAGAAAGATTGGAGGAGAAACAAGAAAGAGAGAGAGCATAGAAGCCAAACAAAGGAAGAGAGAGTAGCCAGGAGGAGGAGGTGTCAAATATAAGAAGCTTCCTAGGGGTCAAAGAGAAATAAGCCCAAGACAAGAACATTAACAATTAAGAAAGAGATAATCTTGGATAGAACAGTTTTATTAGAATGTTGAAGTAAAGTAAAGAGGTGGAATTTAGATTTTTTTCCTTTAAGAAAATTGTTATGTGGGGCAGCTAGGTGGTGCAGTGAATAGAGCATCGGCCCTGGAGTCAGAAGGACCTGAGTTCAAAAATGACCTCAGACACTGGACACTTACTAGCTGTGTGACCTTGGGCAAGTCCCTTAACCCCAATTGCCTTGCCTTCCCCCTCCCCCCAAAAATAATAAAATTATTATGCTTTTTTTCAACACAGAAAATAGACATTTTCCCCAAAAGAAGCAAACAAGCCCCTTTGTGAAGTATATTTCCTCCAAAAAGACTGTCCTCAGAAAGAAGAGGTATGTCCTTCAATAGTGTGGTATGATTATCAGCTATTGTGCTTGATTAGAGGTTTGTTGCCTCTCAATGTTGACTCAATTTATAGTCTCTCCTAGTCATTGAACAGGAGCAGATAAGGTGAGCTAGATTACCCTTGGGAAATTATTTTTAATATTTTAGCGACCTGGAGTTTCATCCTGGAATGAAGGCAGGCCATCTTTTTGACAGTATTCTCCCAGTGGTTCTGTATAACTGGGAATTGTGGAATAGCACACACCACATTCTGTGTGGAATTAAAACTGAGGGCCAGTCAAAGAGAATGAAGAGGTATATAGTAGACATGAATAGGTTATTAAACCATACTACCAACAAAGAATTGTGCAAGCAAAGGGTTGTAAGTTACATCATCAGAGATAAGTGTGACCAGAAAAGAAGGTGGGTAGGCCATGTGTTAAGGTCAAAACACAACCAACAGATAGCTCATTGTTATCCATATAGAGCTAAGAGAGAGAGAGAACAAGGCACCCAGCCTACTGGCCGGACACCTTGTTTAGGACTTACAGAAGTTCTAGGGCAAGCGTATCACACAATCAGGAAGGTCAAAGAATATCACAGAATCAAAAAATGTAGGGCTTGACCTACATCATTAGAAGGATTATTCATATTGATAAGATAACAGGTTCATCAAATATTAAAGTAAGAATTCATTGCGTTAGTGTTCTTTAGGCCCCAGTTTTGACTGTGTCACTTCATCTAAGTTTTCTTGTGCTTCTCTAATTTCTTCCTTATATCTTAGGTAATATTCCATTACAGTCATATTCCACATGTTCTCAAATGTTAGGCACATCGTTTCCATCTTTAGTATCATAAGTAACGTTGCTGTGGCCTTTTTTCATAGGTAGGGAAATTGATTTTTTTGCCAACCTCCCAGCCAAGAAAGTTCAAAAGATAATCAGAAGGTGTTCATGAAGAATTAATCTAAACTAATTACAAAGATGCAGCTACATTCTGATTCCTTAATAAAATGTAAACACCTTTTTCTGAATAAATCGGAAGGAGTAATGATACTGGCTGACTGGCTGAGGGATGATGAGCACAACCCTGGGTGAAACTGAAAAGACAGCCATAGGCTCAACTGCTTTGTGGAGGAGACCACTAAAGAGAGAGGGATTTCTCTCTCCTACTTCAGCATCAGTCAGAGCATTGAGCAGTGATGGGCCAGAAGGCAGTCCGTCCAGCAGTCTGAGATCTCCTTGGATCAATCCAATCTCCAAGACAATTTCCCTGTCTTTTAGGGGGAAAAAACAAACTAGCCTAGCCTGTATAGCAGATATTGTTTCTGTCACACCCCAACCCCTGATGGCAAGGTTTTAAAGGTCTTCTAAAGGACCTTTAACCACTTTATTGTATTTAGGGTTGTTACTGGGCAACCCTAATCCTAGGGATTTGAGAAGCCTGGTGGAGGCAGCAAAGAGGGAGGAATTTAGTCCAGATAAAAGAAAAAAAAAAGATAACCAGAAAAGGCAAGAAACAATGAAACAGCCCCTGCAGGAGTGATGGAATACAGAAAACAAAGATCAGAAACCCCAGGTTTTACCTTCACCCTTCAGAAGAACCAAGTACCAATATTAGCAATCCAGTCCACATGGTGGGTAATGTTAAATTTCTGAAGTTCATGCTGTATTTCCTTATGTAATGTGGTTATGGTGAGTATAAGCAGTAACACCAACATCAGAGCCACTATGCAGGTGCTAACACTTCTGGCACAATCACTAATCCTCCTCAGGGTCAAGGTCATCTATAGTAAGGTGAGTACAGCCTGTCCCAGCACTACAGTTGATACAAAAACCTGCTTTGTAATGCTACTCCCTTTGTTCTCCCTAGGCCACCAGCCAAAACATCACGCTCCCTGGAAGCTCCATTGCAATTTAATGTTAAATCTCTGCCCCTTAGAGGCATCTACTGAGATACTGCCCCCTTCTTCCTTGAATACTGGGTAAAGACTCTCTCACCATCTAGGAGCTTAGGACCATCACTAAGTTGGCTGGGGGAACCCTTCTTCCAGGTAAAGACACATTCAGTACAGGTTTACCTCCCTCATATTATTAGAAAGTAAGCCCTCTCCCAAGAATACCAGCCCATGTCCTGACCAAGTACATTCTGAGAAAGAGGTGTCTGAGGTATTCTAGGGGAAGGAGACCTGATGATTAAGCGGATTATGAGGCATTTCCCCAGGATATGTGGATGCCTCTCAGGTGGTGATGTTCTCAAGAATGGAGAAGGGCCAGAAAAAGTAAACTGTAGCTATGTCAGAAAGAAACCATGTCCTGATTGGGTAAGTGGGCTCGATTTGAGAAACTGCTAGACTGGAGAGTTCTCTCTCTTTCTAAGATAATATTAATTCATCATGAACTTGGATTCTGGGAGGAAGGCCACCCAACTCCTGCAGTCAGAGCCATGATGATGAAAGCCTTCCCTAAAGAGGGTCAATTTGCCAGATGGTGGCAGGTTGAGGACCATTCTAGATAAGCAGGTTGTCTGACTAGCATGAGGAGCCCCAACAGAGAAGTAACTGTTTTGTCCTTAGTTAAGGCGATTATGTGGGCACTTGCTTAGGAACATCATGAATGACCCCCAGGTGCAGGATCAATTTTCCAACACCTGCAGCTGTTGTAATAGCATCAGAATGGGGGGTGGGGTTAGTTCAGGAAAGTGCATATATTATCTCCAAGAGGTGCTGACGTACCCCACCAATAAGTACATGCCAAGAGAAGGAGGCATTGGAAAAATTTCTCTTTTGGTCCTGACCCCAAAGATAATAAATGTCTATCTATTTCAGTATAATTGGCTTCTTTTTATAATCCTATGCATTTTGTTATGTGCGCTTAAAAACATTTTGAGAAGGGGTCTGTCCATAGGTTTCACCAGACTGCCAAAGGGGTCTATGACACAAAAAGGTTAAGAACCCCTGACTTAGAAGTGTCGAAGGCAACTTTATCAAATTTGCAGACGGGACAGGAAGCTAACACCTTTAATGATAAAATCAGAATCCAAAAATATCTTGACAGGCTGGAACACTGCTGGGCTGAATCTAATAAGGTAAAATCTAATAGAAATAAATGTAAATGTGAAATCACAAATCTAGGGAGGGAAAGTAAATTCCTCCTGTTGTCCTGTTTCTCCTTCATTTTTCCATATGCTTAGGCACCAAAGAAAAGATCAAAATGGAGGCTCAGGGCTGTCAGAAAAGGCAAGATTCAAGGTTGCACTAATTTCAGAACTCTAGCAGGACTCATAAATGGGCAGATACGGAGCATCTCCTTTCTACCATTCACTCTAACGGCATTTGCTCCTCTATTCGGACAGCCTTCCAGGGTCTTCAGTTCATCCGGGTAGCAGATTTGCCTAGTGGACAAGTAGAAATTGAGAATAGTTTCTGCCAGATTAACTAGAGGGACCAATCCAAAATGTGACGGGATAATTTCCCCTTTCCCCTTTGACCATGAGGCTGAGAGTACTTGGAAGTGCTCCTTTACAAAGGTCTCCCCCAAGAGGCACGACACAAAAGAGAGTGAAGAGAGTTAAAAATTCAACTTTACCAGAAACTGTTGTGCTCACTGGATTTGGAACTTGTTCTACTTTATTATTCTCTATGCATTTTGCAGACTATTTGCCTGCCAATTGAGCGACTACTTTGGGGCTACTCTGAGGAAGGAAGAGAAGATTGGGAATTCAAGCGGGTAGTAAGCAAATTATGAATTATTTTTGGAATTTGTTACATACCCCTAGATGGGAATGTAGAACCTGGAAAATTCGAGGAAGGAAAGGCTGGGGAGATACTGGGATTAATAGCTACTTTCTGCACATGCACTGTGGAAGGAGGCTGGCATAGAGTTTCAGATGCCTCCTGGTGGCCTCAACAGGTTTAGCATTTACTCCAAGCCATACCTTTTTAGGGATGGTAGATGAATCACTGTTGCCATGGAACCCAAACTGTCCCTTCAGGGAAACCAATTTTACTTCTTGGGTTACAAGATGGGGAAGGCATGGTTGGACAGCAGTTTGTGGGAAACAGATATGGGGGTTTAGTGGACTACAAGGTCAGTAAGAGCTAACAGTTAGAAAAAAGCTAATAAACTCTGATCGATACAAGGATCTAAGGCCTATGATGAAAAGTGCTACCTGCCTCTGGAGAGGGAGCTGATGAACTCTGAGTGCAGACTGAAGCACACTTTTTTCGCTTTCTTTATGTTCTTGATATCAGTTTACCAGTTTCTTTTTGGCTTGTTACCACCACCACCAAAAAGAAACTGATGCATTTTCTTTAGACCCCAAGATTGTCCATAGTTTTTATGAGCCCAGAGCCTGGGCCACAGATGAAAACTGGAAGCTGTGCCTTTCTTAATACTGCCCAAGGTCTCATTACCTTTTTTTTTTCTTCCATTTTTGGCTTATTACCACTACCACTAGGGCAGCTAGATGGCACAGTGGATAGAGCACCAGGCTTAGAGTCAGGAAGACCCATCTTCCTGAGGTCATAACTGGCCTCAGACACTAGCTGTGTGACCCTGTTTGCCTCAATTTCTCCATCTGTCCATTTTGGACTGGGGGAGGAAATGACAAACCGCTCTAGTATCTTTGCCAAGAAAACCCCGAAATGGGGTCCCAAAGAGTCAACCATGACTAATAAAAACAATAGCTTTTACCTTTCAATACTTTGATCAAAGGGTCAGTCAACCTATTTGGTTTTAATACTTTCTAGTAGAGACAATGGGCAGCTAGGTGGCACATTTGGATAGAATGCTATTCCTGGAATCTGGAAGACTTACCTTCTTAAGTTCAAATCTGACCTCAGACACTAGTTGTGTGACCCTAGGCAAGTCACTTAACCCTGTTTACCTCAGTTTCTTCATCTGTAAAATGAGCTGGAGAAGGAAACTGCAAACCACTCCAGTATCTTTGCCAAGAAGACTCCAAATGGGGTCACGAAGAGTCAGGCACGGTTGAAAAGGACTGAACCACCACCACCACCACCACCACCACCACCACCACCACCATCCCAGTTCACTACACAAAATTTCCAAATACAGCTTGTTTCTAGTTCAAATCTGGGTTTCCACAAATGTGAGGTACAAAATCTTCAGCTCCTAAACAACTCCTCCAATGTAAATTGGATAGGAGACAGATTCTGTTTCATTCCACAGGAAATGTGGAAGGTACAAAGCATTCACTGGAGCTTATAAATTGAAAGCACCCATAGCATCCCATAAGCTCTGCTCATAAGGGCGCCTGGCTTAGTGTTACCATCATGGCACTCTGACATTCCGTTGAATCCTTCTCTTCCAAAAGGTCCTACAAAATGCCTCCAAGTCTGATAGTGCCAAGCAATGGTTTGAACTCTTCTGATGGAAGGCAAACTTGCTTTGGAACTTGCTGAAAAAGCAGCTCCCTTCCCATGAAATCTGTACTACCTTTCTGAATCACTTACTTCAGTAACAAGGAGCAAAGCCAAAATCCTTTGTTTACCTCATGACCTGTTTTTGTTCCCATAATACTCCTCCAATCGTGGGGTCATATGTGCTACTCTCTTTTGTCTCTATGAAGCACACAGCTCAGGAATTCCCATTCTCTCTAGGACAAGGACTCTATTTTGGGTCATGAACGACTGGCTATCTGATGGAACCTATGTACCCCTTCTCAGAATAATGGCTTTAAATGCATATAATCAAATACATTGTACTACAAAGAAAACCAAATCATGTTGAAATGCAGTTATCAAAATTTTTTTTAAAACAAGTTGATGACCCCAGGTTAAGAACTCCTGCCCTAGAAGGGCCATAGTCTGATCTCTTGAATCTGGGATTATTCTTGAAACATCTCTAAAGCTGCGGCTGCCTAGGAAATTTCTAACCTCTGATCAGAAGGCTAGGTTTCCAAGTGACACTACCCAGGAAATTTCCCTCTTCTTCTAACTAGAATGAAGAAATCCTGGAATATTGGCTGAGAACTCTGCACTAGATCCTTGTGTGCAAGAAAGCTATTGGTGAATACGTGTAATTTCCATGTGTTTCTGACTCAAGGCAAGCATTAATAGTTGGTAACTCTGAACTAGTGTCTTCTGACCCCACCGTACATACTGTATGTACTCACAGTCCAGGTCTGCTCTGCTGTGCTCTGGTCTGTCCTACAAACAGGAAAAAGATTAAAAGAAAAAAAAGGAGTTAGGGTGATCTGTTGACTCTTTTATAAGCCAGAACAGAGTTGTGGCTCCTTTAACAAGGGTCCATCCTCCTAAGAATCTCAGCCAATCAAATCCTCTTGAGGGCAGCCCCACTTATTGAAACCCATTTCTGAGGAGTCACAAAAGGTTTGGCTCAAAAATAGCTACTTGGTCTCGGGCAGCCTCAATCCTTGAGAACTATTGTTGCTGTTCAGGCATTCAGTTGTGTCCAGCTCTCTGTGACCCTATTTGAGGTTTTCTTGGCGAAGATACTGGAGTGGTTTGCCATTTCCTTCTCCAGCTCATTTTACAGATGAGGAAACTGAGGCAAAGAAGGCTAAGTGATTAGTCCAGGGTTACACAGCTAGTAAGTTATCTGAGGCCAGATTTGAGACTCCTGGTCTGGCACTCTGTGCACTATGGCGCCACCTAGCAGCCCTAAGAACTATTAGAAATTGTCTTTGTCTTTTTATCAAGGGGTCAATGGACATCTCCATATTCCATGAGGGGATTTGCTTTCAGAAGTCCCCGGTAAAGCCTTCCCACCCCTAGTAAGCTCTTTGGGTTGATTGGGGAACTCCCTTAATCAACCCCGCCTTTCATAGGAGAGGCAGCTGGGTAGCCCAGTGGATAGTCTGGAGTCAGGAAAACCTCAGTTCAAATCTGGCCTTGGACGCTCACTAGATATGTGACCCTGGGCAAGTCACTTAACCTCTGCCTCGGTTTCCTTTACTATAAAATGGGGAAATAATAGAACCTACTACCAGGGTTGTTATAAGGATCAAATGTGCCTGGCACATTTTGTTTATTGTTTAGCCATGTCAGACTTTTCATGACCCCGTGGACAGGATATTTTTGGCAAAGATACTGGAATAATTTGCCTTTACCTTCTGTAGTAGATTAATACAAACTAAGGTTAAGTGACTTGCCCAGTAAGTGTCTGAAGGCAGATTTGAACTCAGGTCTTCCTGACTCCAGGCTCAGAGTTCTATCCATTGAGCTACCTAACTGCCTGGCAATAGTAAATCATTAATGAATTCCAATGTCTATTTCTTCCCTTTCTTCGCTTCTCTTTGTTCTTTTTTGATGATTCCTCTGGACGATAGGAATGAGGAGGTTGGAGTCCTGCCATTCTCTGCTCTGGTCAGACCACATCTGGAGCATTATGTTAATTTCTGAACATCTCAGTTTAGGAGGGTCATTGATAAGCTGAAGAATGTCCTGAGAAGAACAATCAGAATGGTGAAGGTCCCCTAGTCCATGCCACAGAAAGATCAGTGGAAGCGACTAAGGAGATTTTGCCTAAAATAGAAAAGAGTCAAGTATTTGAAGGGCTATCAGTCAATTGATAAGTACATATTAAGTGTCTACTATGTGTCAGGCACTGCATACAGGCTAGGGGATACAAGGAAAAATTAAACATTTCCTTTTTTTTCCCAAGGCATTTACATTCTATAGGGGAAGATGCGTTAGCACATGGAAGAGGAATTAGACTTGTTCTATTTGGGCCCAGAGGAAGTTGCGGAGAAAGGCAAATTTAGATGTCAGGAAAAAGCTTCCTAAAAATTATTGTTGTAGTTCATTCATGTCTGAGTCTTCATGGCACTGTTTGGGGTTATCTTGGTAAAGATACTGGAGTGGTTTGTTATTTCCTTCTCCTGTTCATTTTACAGATGAGGAAACTGAGGCAAAGAGGGTTAAGTGACTTACCCAGGATCACATAGCTGGTAAGTATCTGAGGCCACATTTGACCTCAGAAGATGAATCTTCCTGATTCCAGGCCTGGCACGCTATATTCTGTGCTACCTAGCTGCCTCAGTTACAGTTATCCAAAAGTGAAATGGGCTACCTAGTATGGTAGTGGTCCCCGCCCCCTGCACTGGAGGTCTTTAATCAAAGGGTGGATGATTCCTTGTCAGGTATATCACATGGGGATCTTTTTCAGGTATTGGTTAGACAAGATGGACCCTGGGACCCTTTTAACTGATATTCTGTGACCTTAGGGTTCTGTCGTTAGGGTTTCATTAGCCTCTTCTACACCACTCTATTCTACAGTAAGTATATAAGTTAGGCTGAGCTGATGGTTCATTTTGTGCAGTAGGGAGATATATGTTTGGAAGGACTTAGTGTCAGGCTTAAGAGCTTGGATGCCTTTACACATTTGATCAGTCCAAGTTCCATGGCTTTAGAGTACTAGTCTTTATTGGGCAGTTACCATTTCTGTGGAACTTAAATCTTGCAAACAGTAGATACTAAATAAATATTCATTGACTAACTGCACTGAACATTCCTCTGAATAGCTTCTTGTGAATGGACATTCCAAGCTGGCTGTCTTCAAATGGAGCCATGATCTCATCTCTTTGGAAATTACGTTCAATGAGTATCAGAAGTAAATTTGAATTAAGGTCTCCTGACTCCAGAACCAGAGCTTTTCCCATGGTATTAAGTCATGCTACAGCTGAGGAAAATGGAGGCCAGAGAGATTAAAGGATTTACTCCTAGTCATATAGTAAGCAAATAGAGGATCTAGAAATTGAACCCAGTTCCTCTTTCTCCAAATCCAGCATGTTTCCCATACTGCTGGACTATGGTAGTCTTGTTGGGTACCATGTGTGGTTCAGGGAGCAAGTAAAAGTATATTTATTTATTCATTTAACAAGAATTTAATGTAGGCTTTTTGTGTGCTTGGGACTCCTAAAATCTGTTTGAGGTAACTAAGACCCTTCTATCCAAGGGGTCTGGCCACAAGGTATGATAAAAGGACAGAATCCCAGGTGTGAAATTGAAGATGGCAGGAAAGTGTCCTTTGCAGGCAAAGTGGAGCCAGAAGACACACACACACACACACACACACACACACACACACACACCTCAGAACCTCATTGAGTTTCTTTTGTCAACCAAGTTGAAAATGTCTATTCCACAAGATATTTAGATTCAAAATTTCACCAGACCCCATGCCACAGGGAGGAGTTTCTGGTTTTAGGATGAGTTAAAGTAGATTAGAATAGATCCTACCATTCAGGATTGCTCTTGGGACAGTTACAAGAGGTGATAAGCCTGCTTTTTGAAAATCGACTCTAATTTTGCTAAAAACAAAAAAAAAACCCACTTTCTGTACGTTTCATAATTATGTACATCACCAAGGAAACAGACAAATTTACAAGAAGCCAAACTGTCTCTATTCTATTCCTAAAATGTCAGTAGTTTCTTGGCAGAGATTATAAGAGATGTGAGAAAGAAAAACTGTGAAACAGCAGGGCTGAAAAGCCAAAAACTTCCGCATACAGAGACATCAATCAAAAATGCCTGCACATCACAAACTGCAGCCTCACGGAAATGGAAATGAACTGGACTTAGGTGCAATTCAAAATCAGGTCTCAGCCAAATTTGTATCCTTGGTATTTTCTCTGGAAGAATTAGTTGGCACTTTTCCACATAAAGAGCTAGTAAAGAACACCCTAGTTCACACTGGTAATTCTCCTAAGGTGTGAACATTCGTGTGATCCAATATTTGAATTCCTCATGCACAGGTCTCTAAAATTGAGCCATCGGGGCTCCAAGAAAACCAAAGGGATGGCGACTACATACAACACATTTAAGAAAGGAACAGCTGGAAAGGAGATAGTCCAGGATGAAAGAATAAGTGGGAATCAAAACCAGCTACCAAAAAAAATTTTTAAAAAAAGTAAAGATTCCTTGTGCCTGATATGTGAACAAGGAGCAAACACAGGCAGACAGCACATAATAGAATCGGGTTTAAGAATGTGTCATGTGAGCACGCCTACAGACAACTCTAGGAGCTGTTTCTGAAATGGGAGGAGGCTGTCATCACCTCTCCCTCAGAATTGCCATGAGCCACAGAAATAATTTTGTTTTGGAAAATGGATCTTAGTTTTCAGTCTTCCTTGTCCAGATCATAGTCCACTTCCTCTGGTAAACTCGCTTGCCCTTAACTCCCCTACGTCACAAGTCCTTGATAAATCAGTCAGAGAGGCACTAGGCATTAAGTCAAAAGAAGAAAAGAAGGAATTAGTTAAGCCCCATAGTCCGGGTCCCTTAGCTATGAAATCATGCTGTGGGACCTCCCTGAATGTTACCCGTATGACTATTCCCTCTAATGTCTGCTGGTGGATGTTGGGGGAATGCCAGTTCCTTGTGATGACATAAGAAGGGGGTGCAGTGAGCCTTGTACACAATCCAGTGTCATATCTGAATGGGGAATAAGGTTAGGGTAGATAGAATTGGGTAAATTTAAGGTTGTTCCTTCAGTGCTTGTAGATGGACACCCTCCCACCCCTACCCCAGCCTTGCCAGGTGATGGTTGGTAGCATCTGCCTAAAGTGAAATCTTCAGTTTTACTAACTGCACTGAGCTAAAACTCAGGAAAGAACCTAGCCCTCAGTAAAGTGAAGCTATTGTGAAGTAGAGGCTCCGAGACATGGCAAAGTCAAAACAACTTGGATAAAGCTATTATCCTCAGCGTCCCTTGCCATCATCCTCAGTAAACAAAATATATCATAATAGAAAAAGGTCTGCTACTCATAGTCTCTAATTTCACATACATAAAGAAAGACTGAACCAACCAAAACATGTAAGTGAATCCGAGGTTGAGTGGAATCTGGGATGTTTCCTAAGGTACCTAAAATTCCTCATGGTTTCTAATATTAATAATAATAATAGCATTTATGTGGTACTTTAAGGTTTACAAAATGTAAAGATGTGAATTATCTCTTTTGATCCTCGTGACAACCCTGTAAGGTCGGGGCTACTGTTACTCCCATTTTAGACACAAGGAAATTGAGGCCGAAAGTGGTTAAATGACTTGCCCAGGGTCATACAGCTAGGAAGTGTTGGAGGCAGAATTTGAACTCGGGTCTTCCTGACTCCACTCTATGCATTTTGCTACCCAGCTACTTCTAATATTCTCCTTATTTCCAGCCCCTGCCCCCCAAAAAATAGGGTGGGGCTTCTTTCACTCCCATACCACTATCACATCTCTGATGCTTCCCAGCAAAGGAGAAATATCTCTATACATTCCAAAATTCTTATTCCATCAGACATCAAACCTTCTAGGCCAAAACCAAGCCCCCATTTTTCATCTTTATACCATCATTTCTCTCCCTCTTAGTCACCGCTTAGATACACAGACCTGATGTACTTATTTCTGCTGTCCTTCTCAGCACACCCTCCAGTCTGCTCCATTTCGCCACAACTAGAGAGTACAGAAAAGCTCTCGGTGATATCCCATAACATGCCAACTTAGCATTTGTACTACTCGACATTTACTGTTTGAATACAATATGGATGGATTCATTATCAACTATAGCTGACATCCTTTATGTCATTTTAAGGCTTGAAAAGCATTTTACATATATCATCTCATTTGATTCATACAACTCTAGGAGCAAGGATGGGCTGATAAATGTTTAACAACCTGCTCTCCTTAAAAAAAATGTATTCATGTAAGTTTAATCTGTATTATTGACATTTTCTATATCACTTAACTGATTTCAGAAGTATGTGTTCCTGCTGAAAATTTAAACAATCGGCTGGTACAAGCTGGCTCTAGTACCCCCCTGCCTGGGAGGTAGGTGCTATTATCATCCCCATTTTACAGTTGAGGAACTTGAGGCAGACCGAAGTTAAATGTCTAGCCCAGGGTCACATAGCTAGTAAGGATTCAAACTCAGGTCTTGCTGACTCCAAGTCCAGTGTTCCATCCGCTACACTACCTCGATCCACTGATGCTGGACTATGATGTTATTTGTCCTTCATTTTTGAAGAGGACCAATGACATTACAGGGTGATGTCTTAACTTGTATGTGAGTTGGACTTAAGTGAGTTTAGTGACTTTGCACAAGTCCGCCTCACTTGGATTTGAGTGACTGATGACTTTGCACAAGTCCGCCTCACTTGGATTTGAGTGACTGATGACTTTGCACAAGTCTGCCTCACTTGGATTTGAGTGACACTGATGACTTTGCACAAGTCCACCTCACTTGAATTTGAGTGACTGATGACTTTGCACAAGTCCGTCTCACTTTTGAAGCAGAGTTGTACAAAGTCATCAGCCTTACTCTGTCATCAAAGTCCAGTGCCAAGACAAAAGTCAGGGCAACTGGTGATGGCCCAGGATGCAGTGAGTGACCTTGGCGTCTTCAGTTTCTGACCAAGCTCTAAGTACTGCACAGTGCTTACTTCAGCCACCTTTATGGCTACCGTTGGAACAAATTGTTCTCATCCACCCATTCTAGTGGGGAAAGTCTTCACATGCTTGAGGTAGACATCCCCCTAACTCACCAACAGGCTTGTTGAGGTGAGGGTAACTTACCCTCAGCCTGATTTAGCCTGCCTACCAAGATGGTTTTACTGGGGTGTGGCTGATGCACACGCTGTAGCTTCTTGAAGCCACAGGTGAGAGTTGGGTGAGTCAAGTAGACACAACAGGTGGATGAGCTGCCCTGAAAAAGGGCTGGGCAAGCCCTCACTCCAGAGGCGCTAGTCCTCCCACCCCATACCCCTCTCTGACTAATCTAACATGATTAGTGCATGGTCCTTGCCCTCACAAAAGTTGCAATCTTGTAAGGCAAGAAAATCACACAGATAAATACCATATAAAGTTCACGAGGGGTATAAACAAAATGCCCTGAAACTTCACAGGAAAAAATTCATGAGATCAGGGAAAGAGGAGAAGAAATCAGAGAAGGCATCTAAGCTGAGCCTGGACTTCATCAAGTGAAATTGCTGGGGAAGGAAGGAGCCAGGGAGAGAGGGGGGGGGGGGGAGGAAGAGAGAGAGAAAGACAGAGACAGAGAGAGAGGGAGAAAGGCAGAGAGAGAGACAGAGAGAGAGAGAGAGAGGGAGGTGGGTGAGAGAAAGAGACAGAGACAGAGAGGGAGAAAGCCAGAGACAGAGACAGAGAGAAAATAGACAAAGGCATGGAGGTGGGCCACTGAGATAGGCATTTGAGGGATAATATGTATAGTCCAGTTTAGGTGGAGCATAGGCTGCATGAAGGAATGTCATAGCTGCAAAGAGGCTCATGGCCTCTTGAAAGAATATTGACTTGCTGAGAGGAAAGGAAGCACAGCCTTCTTTGTCAGGGTTAGAAGTTTTTGCTTGTCCTTCCGCAGTCCTAGCCCCACTCCCACCCCTCACTTTTTTTTTTTTTTTTTTAGGCAGAGTAACAATGCACCTAGGTGTCCAAGTAGATAGAGTGTCTTCTGAGTTCAGATCTGGTCCCCGACACTTACTAACTGTGTGACCCTGGACAAGTCACTTCACCCTGTTTGCCTCAGTTTCCTCATCTGTAAAATGAGCTGGAGAAGGAAATAGCAAACCACTCCAATATCTTTGCAAAGAAAACCCCAAATGGGGTCATGAAAAGTCAGGCACAACTGAATAACAACAACATAATGGAAAGAAGGCTGGATTTGTAAGCAAAAGATCTGAGTTCTAATCCTAGCTCTGCCTGCTTACAATCTGTGTGACCTAGGGTAAATCATTTACCTTCTCTGGGCCTTAGTTTCCTGATCTGGAAAATTAGGGGGTTGGACTCATGTCCTTTAAGTTCCCTTCTAACTCTAATTCTATGGATCCAAGAATCTCAGAATTCTAAGAATCCTATGATTCTTTGTGCAAGTTGGAGTAGGGCATGAGGAAAGGATATATCTGCATTTCAGCCCTAATGCTTCATTAACTAGCTAGGAAGTTCTCATTTATGTGCCTGCCTTGATTTAGGAGCACTCAGGGTACTTGGTTAAGCCCTGGCTGAGGTATCAATCACCCTCCTGCCCTTGGCACTATTTTAACAATACTCTCTGATAGAGCAGGTGAGGAATAAGCCAAGTTTGTGAGTCCCGAGACATTTCAATCCAGGGTATAACATGGCTCATAGGCAGAACTGGAAGGACCTTTTTTTAAATGCTCTTTTTTTTATGACTAATACGGAAATGTTTTACATGATTGCACACACATATCCGATATGGATTGCTTACTGTCTTAGGGAGGGGAGAGAGGAGGGATGGATAGAATTTGGAAATCAAAACTTTAGTTTAATAATTCTCTTTTTAAAAATTATGACCTTAGAAATATGGTATGGAATAGTAGAGAGAGAGAGATGATCCTGGAATCAGAAAGATCTGGGTTCAAGTCCCAACCCTAACTGTGGAGGAACCTTTTTGTCCCAAGCTAAGCGAATGGGATAAAGGGAAATTTGTATCAAAAGGGAAATGCTGGCACTTTAATGTCTCTGGTTTTAGTTCTTGTTCATGATGTTTTTGTCACTATTTGAAACCCAGAGCAAAACAGCCTAGTTCTTAAACTCTACTGATTCCTGAGCCCCAGGGTCACAGTAGAAAGGCAAAAGAAACCTATAAAGATGGCCCACACCTCTTCCCCAGGGATGGGGACTCTTGAAACACTGGGCTTTATTATTAATTTAAACCCTATGCATCCTTGCTTACTTTCTTATGCATATTTGATGGTCACTATAAAATGTTAACAAGGGACTCAGGTTAATAAATTCACAAACAGAACTCTATCTTTCTGTTTCTCCTACCCACTTTGACTACCCCCTTATCTTTCTGCCTTCCACCACTGCTGTTTGTCTTTTTTCTCCACCCTCAACGTCAGTCAATTCCTCTCTCTTTCTGCAGGAGGCTTTATTTCTTTCCCCGAGCCTCCTCCTCCTCCTCTTGTTTTCAGTTTTCTTCACTTAGACAGCTGTTTCCCCTTCTCCCAGGAATAAGTGCAGTAGCATATGGAGAGGCTGACCAGGCTAGGAGGGAAGCATTACCAGAATTCATAAAAATGCTGTAACGATAGCCCATACTGCATATGCCATATTGGTTTGGCTCAGTTCTGGTTGGGGTTAGGGCTTCCTTCGTTTCTGGTTGGTAAGAGTTCCAGGTAAGAGTTCCTGATGGTTGTAGGATGTCAAAATACATGGTTGGTCCTGAGCCCCTCCAGGAGTCTGGGCGGGGCTGCTATTCTTAATCTCTGGGATCTAACTTAGTGTTGGATCCCCACTCCACTCACAGAGCTGTTACCTAAATCTTCATAAGGACCCAGACATGACTTTACCTGGTACTTTTAAAGATTAAAGTTAATTCAGAGATTTAGGAGGGCTGCTAATGAGAAAAGGCCCTCTGGGGGAGCTCTAGACCAATGCTGATCCAAGCCCTTGGACAAACCTGTACCAGTCTCAAAAAATGAAGTAAACCATTATGGGCTTAGAGTTGGGAAGACTTGAGTTCAGGTCTGGCCTTAGACACTTACTAGCTGTGTGACCCTGGGCAAGTCACAACCTCTGTCTGCCTCAGTTTACCCAACTGTTGAATGGGGAGCCCAAATAGCACCTACCTCCCAGGGTTGTTGTGAGGATCAAATGAGATAATATTTGTAAAGTCCTTCACACATTGCCTGACACATAGTAGGTGCTTAATAAATGCTTGTTTCCTTCCTTCCTTCAATTTCTCCTGTGCTAGGGAAGGGGCACACAGAGCCTCTGACTTTCCAGCTACTGTTCAGAAGTATACTAAAAGTTCCTTTTTTCCCTTTTAACTCAAAAAGTTGTAGTTCTGAACTGAGGGTGTCAAGTCTGTCCCCACTACCTCTGCAGTCTTGTATTCGTTCTTCAGTTTGGGATTCTTCATTGCAATAGAGCTGAGATGAATATCCCAGGGCTTTAACATCTTATTGTGAAAGACCACCCACCCACACTACCACCATTTCCCTTCCCTCTTTCTTTGGTGGGAATTATTTGTATTAAGTGGTAGTATTATTTCAAATGTACTAAGGTAAAATCCTTCTTGAGATACCTGAGCTGAAGAGTTCATCAGTTTATATCCAAGGAAATAGATCTGGATATAGTCAGGAAGACAGAATATTCATCTTTATTAGGGGAATAAAACTGTGTTAGTAGCCTATTAAGTACTTATCATACACAAGCACTGCTAACACAGAACGCAACATTCACATGTTGGATTTGGCCAGTGGCACACCCATAAAAACCAGAGAGGAGAGAGTATCCAGAAAGAGTGTGGTTAGTGGTGTCAGTGTAGCAGAGAAGTAAGGAAGGATGAGACCTGAAAAAAGACGGGGCAGATTTTGAAATTAAGATGCTGTTGGTAAGTTTTGGAGAAAAGTGTTGAAGTTGAGTAATGAGGTCGGAAGCCAGATTTTAAAGAGCTGAAGAGTAAGAAAGTGAATTAAGTACAGGCAGCTAGTACAGATAGCTCTTTCTAAGAGGGTTTGGTTGAGCAAAGCCTGTCACCAGTCACTGAGCTGGCTGATTAGCCATTGTTCTAAAAGGGATATTCTACAAAGTCAGCATGAGCTATGTCAAAAAACAGGACAAAGCACATTATTTGAAAAGACCAACTGAGTGTTGCCAGTGCCTCCAGGAAAACTATAAAAACTTGGGCCCTCAACAGCCCAGAGAAGCGGGCCAGCCAGAAGTCACTGGGAGTTGCTGGGCCTTCAATCTTTATTTATCAAAAACTAAGTAGAGTTAACTAACTGGAGTTCAGGACAACCGTTCATGAATTTTCAGGTGAGTACCATTGGAGACTGTGCCATCTTCTCCAGCTGTTGTCCTATATCCCTCCTCCCTTTCTAGGACAAATTCCTAGAAAATACTGTCTACTATCTTTGCCTCCACTTCTCTCTCAGTCCTCAGCTCTTTATAATCTAATTTCTGATCTCACCTTTCAATTGCAACTCCTCTTTCCAAAGTTACCAATGATCTCTTATAATTCACAGATGCAATGATCTTTTCTCAGGCTTCATTCTTCTCATCCTCTCGTCTGCATTTGAAACTGGCCTTCTCTTTGGCCACACGCAGAGCACTCCATCTACTTTCTCCTCATGTTTTTACTGACTGTCTCCCATGCCTAGAGTAAGCTGCTTCCTCATTGACACCTCAAAGAATCCCTTTCTTTCCTCAACCGCTGGCTCTACCTTTCAAATTACCTTATATTTAAATACATTGTTTTTATTGTTATTTATTCTCTTTACGTTTGTTCTGTATATTCATATAGTTGACTCTCCTGCTAGAATGTCAAAATGGGTTCACGGTTTAGGCATAAAGGCTGATACTCTAAGCAATTTGGGAGAACACAAAATAGTTTACCTGTAAGATTTATGGAGAAGAGAAGAATTTATGACCAAACAAGAGATAGAGAACATTATGAAATGCAAAATGGATAATTTTGATTATGCTAAATTGAAAAGTTTTTGTACAAACAAAGCCAATGCAGCAAAGATTAGGAAGGAAGCAGAAAATTGGGAATTTTTACAACCAGTTATCTCTGATAAAGGTCTCATCTCTAAAATATACAGGGAACTGAGTCAAATTTATAGGAATACAAGTCATTCTCCAATTGATATATGGTCAAAGGAAATGAACAGGCAGTTTTCAGAGGAAGAAATTAAAGATATCTACAGAAAAATACGAAAAATGCTCTAAATCACTATTGATTAGAGAAGTGCAAATCAAAACAACTCTTAGGTACCACGTCTGTCCTGTCAGATTGGCTAACATGACAAAACAGGAAAATCATAAATACTGGAGAGGATGTGGGAAAATTGAAACACTGTTACATTGTTGGTGGAGTTGTGAACTGATCCAGCCATTCTGGAGAGCAATTTGGAACTATGCCCAAAGTGTTATAAAAATGTGCATACCCTTTGACCCAGCAATACCACTTCTAAGGTTGTTTCCCAAAGAGATCACACAAGTGGGAAAGGGACCCCTATTGACAAAAATATTTATAGCAGCTCTTTTCGTCGTGGCAAAGAATTGGAATTCAAGGGGATGCCCATCAATTGGGGAATGGCTAAACAAATTGTGGTATATGAATGTAATGGAATGCTATTGTGCTATAAGAAATGAGGAGCAGACAGACTTCATAATAACCTGGAAAGACTTATGTGATCTGATGCCAAGTGAGGGGAGCAGAACCAGAAGAACATTATATACTATTACAGACACGTGGTATCTGTAAGGACTAACTTTGATAGACTTGGCCCTTCTCAGCAATACAAGGTTCAAAGACAGCTCCAAAAGACTCATGATGGAAAAAGCTATCCATATCCAGAAAAAGAATTACGGAGTCTGAATGCAGATTGAGGCAAACTATTTGCTCTTTTTTTTTCCTTCTTTTTTGGTTTTGTTTCTTCTTTCTCATGATTCATTCCATTAGTTATAATTCTTCTCTACAACTTGACTATTGTGTAAATAAGTTTAATGCGAAGGTATATGTAGAACCTATATTGAATTACATGCCATCTTGGGGAGGAGAGGGGAGGAGAGTTAGGGGGAGAAAATTTGGAACTCACAAACTTGTAGAACTGAGTGTTGTAAACTAAAAATAAAAAATAAATTTTAAAAACGCTTTCAGGATTCAAAGGTAGGTCCGCTTATTAGTTTTGATATCTGCAACCTAGGTAAGAGTTAATGAGACAAGGTGAACTCTCTAAATCTTAGTGGGTGTCATCTGGGAGACTAGTACTTAAGAAGAAAACCCAAAGTCAGCTAACAAGAAAAGATACTAAGAAAGCAGGATCAAAAGAGGCCACCAATTTTAGAACAGGAAAAATAGTTTTCTCTCTCATAGGCAGCAATGAAAGTATATGGTTGGGAGTGGTGGGGAGGAGGTTTATATAAAGGTAAGTCACATGGCAAGGAGAAGGGAGGTGCAGGGAGATAGGAGGAACAAAATGGCAGCCATATCAAACATATAGGCACTAGAGAAAGTAGGCCTGTTATACTCAAAGAGATCAAAGAAAGAGAAAAATTAAACTATATGTAAAAAAAAATTTATAACAGCTCTTTTCACAGTAGTCCCAAACTGGAAACTAAGGGGGTGCCTTCCTACTGGGGGAGATCGATGAAAATTATGGCATTTAAATATAATAAAATGTTATTATGCCACAAGTATAATGAACATAAACATAAAATGAACAGTTTTAGAGGAAACTGGGAAGACTCTCTAAACTGATGCAGAGTGAAGTGAGTGGAATTAGAACAATTTGTATAACAACATTACAGACACAAACAACTTTGAAAGAATTTAGAACTCTAATGGTAAACTATGAGTCCAGAGGACTGAAGATGAAACATGCCACCCACTTCCTGCCATGCAGAATGGGACATATATTTTTGGGCATGGGCAATGTGGGATTTTCTTTTGCTAGACTATATATATTTGTTATGATGGTTTTATTTTGGATGGAGAAATATTAGATACTTGGATGGATACATAGAGAGACAGAGACAGAGACAGAAAGACAGGAAGAAAAGGTAGGCGTGGATGCTCGATTATACTGAGAAAGTCTGACCTTATCTAAAGAGGGTGAATTAACCTTATGAATCTAACTAAAGAGAGTGTTTAAGACAGATCAATCTGCATAGAAGAACCAGTGTATCTAGGGAGAATACACAACTTATTTCAGACCAAAAACCAGAAAAAATTGTAGCAAAGTAGTACCAAGGCAAGATAGCCAAAAAGGAAATGAACTTGGTGCCTAGGTAGAAAATCATTCTTCTTTCCCATGTGTTGAAAGAACTAAATCAAGATCAGGTTCTATTCTGTGATCTATACCTTGCTGTACTGTAACATTTTTGATAAAGCTTAATTAAACTGGCTTTTAGAGTAAGATTTGTATTCCTGCAAAGCTGAAGTAGGAGGCTAAGTTCTCTATCCTACGTGTTAGAGCCTATGTTGTCTATTCTGTGTGAGTTAAAGTTCCCTATTCCTATATGAACTTGATATCTATCTTGTGTGAACTTCATTAATTGTAGTTAATCATTAACTTTTTCAATATCCCAACCAATAAGAAAGCGTACTGCTTAATAATGTCACATGCATGGAATGCCCAGCAGCTCATTATTACAAATTGCCCTTATTCCCTTTTACTCAAGATTTTGTAAATTTTGATGTTCCCCTTTACTGACTATAAGAAAGCTCTGTTAGTCACCCTTTAGGGTCTTAGGTTCTTGAGAGGCCATAGACTTTCTGTGTTGGTAACTGCTAACTTTGCTAATAAATTGGTTATGCCTGGAACTTTGTTTCTCTCGAAGTCTCAATCACAGTAGCTGGCAACTCACACAGGACATGAGTGAGGGACTCCTATCTTCAGGACAACCCTTCAGGCAAACTTCCTAGAGGGCTCATGTAGATTTTTCACCAAGACACTTCCCCAAGAAGAACTGCCTCAGAGGAGGACTCTCACTAATCTTTAGTGGGGGTTAAAGAGGAAGACTTTGCTAGTAAGTGTTTCTATGTGTCTGACTGTGTTTTTGTGCCTTGATAGAGTGAACTGACTTTTTCCTGGGTTTAGATATAAACTGGCCAGCCATCCTGGCACTATGATTAATAGCGACTGCCCCAAGACTGTCTCGAAAATGATTCTGTGATAGCAATCTTGATAGCAAGGGCTGTTAATTGAAATGCCGTGGATTGCCAGGAGTGACCCCCCCTCTTAGGGCTTCCTGGACTTAACTTAGATTTATAGGCCAAGGACCAGGTCTGTGACTAGGTTCCCAAAAGGCAGCTAGCCTGAGCCTAAGTGGAAAATAAGTGACAAGGGTACACACCTGAATCCCGTGACCTCTTGCACAGGACCTCCTGGGACAAATTAGACAAGGATTTTAGAGTTTGATTTTAGAAAGAATGGAATCCAATAACAGCATTCCAAAAGGAACCCCTCTGGAAAAATCTCTAAAAGCATGGGACTGGGGCAAGTTCTCAGTTAAACTGGGAATGATGAGAAAATATACTGTTAAATTATGTGAGATTTAGTCTAAAACTGCAAGAGATTCAGCTGATAAATTATTCTGGCCCCAATAGAGCACTTTTGATTATTGTAAACTTAGAAAATTAAGACTGACTACTGAAAAACCTCATCCACATCAAATGAAATATTGGGATTTCTGGGTGAATCTGTCTAATGGATTATGCCCACTGCCCTATAAGGGGTGTGCGTCTCTCCATCCTGGTCCCACTTCCCCCTCTTCAGCGCCTCCTCTTTTGCCTGTTACTCCTCTGATTTATTCTCCTCCTAAAGTGATGGGAGACTTAGTCTCCTTTGAAACTGAAGGACAGTCTACTGGCATTTACCCTTTCCAGGAAAGGCTAACTCATGACATGACTACAGGAGCTCTGGTTCTTATTAGACATCATTCAGGCCTTGACCTCTCCATCTGGAGGAGGGATACTCCAAAATTTGATGAGGACCCTGGAGATATTATTTCCTAGTTATAGGCTGTCTCTAGAGGCTATACTCTCACTAGGGGAGATGTTATTGATTTAATGAAGACCCTGCTCTCCCCAGGAGAAAGAACTGCCATTATAGAGGGAGCACACAGGCAAGCCCTGGTAGGCATCACTCTTGCTAGTCTAGGGGGTCTTCCTAACTGACCTTTACACGATCTACACTGGAATCCTAACAACTCAACTGATTATACCATGCTACTACAGGCTAGGGACTCCTTAATTTGGGGTATGGAGGTTTGTGCTATCTGCTCTAAAAATTGGAGTAAATTCTAAGAGATCATTCAAGGATACAATTAAACTCTGTACTGTTTTTATGACAAGTTGTGTAAAGGTGCCAAGCTATATGCAGGGTTGGATACAATCAATACCCAGGATGTGAGAATATTTAATTTGGCCCTTGTTAGCCAATCAATTCCTGAAATATGGAATTACTTCCATAAGAGTTGCCTGTGTTGGCATGAAAAGAAAAACATCAATGAGCTAAAAAGCACTGTTCTATATGTTTGTGAAGGAAAAGGCAAAGAGAAAGGAAAACCCAAACCAAAAGCCCAGATGATTTTGGCTCTTGCCCAAACAGCTTCTGCTCTCTTCCTACCTCCACAAGGAAATCTGGAGACTTGAAAATGGTTTTTATTGTCACAAAAAAAGCAATCTTGTGGTAAATTGAAAACAGAAAAGGTGGGACTTAAAGAACAGAAATGGAAATAAAGAGAGCCTTGGGAGGGTCCAGGGCAAACTACAACATGAAGGTGCAGATGAGAGACAGGGACCATAGACAAGGACTTTGTTTTCCCTGATCCTGATATCCTTGTATTCATTCCAGTCTTTGCCTCTCCCTGCACTGATTGAACACCATGTTACTGTTAAAATTAGTGACACAATTTATGATTGCTTATTAGACACTGGAGCCTCTAGTTTGTTTTAACTGAAATACTGGACCCTGATTACACTTCTGCTGGGCCCCAAGGTGTTGTTGGAGTTTTCAGATAGCCCCAGCCTCTCCTCAAATAGTCACCCCTGGCCTTCTCTCAGCAAAACATTCTTTCCTTTTTATGCCTCTGTCTCTAGTTAATATCTATGTAGACATCTCTTATGTAAATTGAGAGCCACTATCTCATGCTCCCCTAATGATTTCTCTGTCTTTACGTTTCCTGAAGGACTCCTTTTCCTTATTCCCTGTTGCGATAGATTTTTCAGACAACTCCAAAGAGGACTTTTTTAAGGGCTCTCTGAGGAGGAGTTTCTCTCCTTGTTCCCTGTTTTGGGTCATAAAGCCAAAGAGAATCTGCGCTTTTCACCTAACATCTCTGACTCCTTATAGGGTGCATCGTTTTCAGATGGGGGATTATTAAAATCAGCTATCCCTGTTACTATTAAGACCAAAGGAAGATCTCCACCCTCTGTTCCTCAATATACCTTGTCAAGGGAAGCTGCTGAGGGTATCTCACCCATTATTAGTTCTATGAGAGACCAAGGAATTATTGTTCCATGCAAGTCACCTTGTAATACTCCTATTCTGCCTGTTAAAAAAGCCTAAGCCAGGCCCTGATATTAGGCCTGTTTATCGATTTGGGCAAGATTTATGCACTATTAATGCTTATGTTGTACCTAAACATCCAATGGTGCCCAGCCTATCTGCTATTGTCTCTTCCATTTCCTGTGAGGCTAACTGTTTTACTGTGATAGATCTTTGCTCAACTTTTTTAGCATTCCAATTCACCCAGACAAACAGAACCTGTTTGTCTTTACCTGGAAAAACACTCAATGGTCTGTTCTCATCTGCTCCAAGGGTATGTAGAGAGCCTCACCCTGTTCTCTCAAACCTCCCAGCAGGATTTAGCTTCTATTACTTTCAAGGTCTCTGTTCTGTTGCAGTACTTTAATGACCTCTTATCAGAAGCACCCAAGGTTGAGACTTGCCAGAAAAAGAGCCATCATCTTCTCCAGCCTCACCAAAAAGGCCACAGAGTCTTGAAATCAAAGGTGCTGTGGTTTCTCCCTCAGGTAAAGTATCTTGGTTTCATTTTGTCTGTAGGCAGCTTCTCTGTTTCCCCAAAATGTATCCACATTCTTCAACAATTGTCTGTTCCTAAGACCAAGACATAACTGCTCCCTATTCTGGGATACTGCCAACAGTGGATTCCATCTTTTGGTGAGATTACTAAACCTTTAACTTCTTTGACTAAAGACTCTATTATAGAACCTTTATAACTTGAACCTCAACATTTTACTGCCCTGGCTGAACTCCAGAAAGCCCTCCAGCCTTGGGACTCCCAGATTACATTAAGCACCTTTCTACTTTTGTTCATGAACATAAGGGGGTGGCCTCTGGTGTCCTGACTCAAATGTTCTGACCCTCCCCTTGCCCAGTAGCTTATTCTGCACAACTTCATGCTGTAGTTGCTGAAGGACCATCCTGCCTACTGGAAAAGGCTAGTAATTTGCTTTTGGATACCCCTCTGATGGTGCAATGTCCCATGAAGTTGAAGCTCTCCTACTTTGGCATAGAACTCAAGCTTTTTCTGATCAGAGACTTCCTAGGTATGAAGTGACTTTGCTAGAGAAAGAGAATATTACTCTTAAGTGGTATGCCATCCTCAACCCTGCTGCATTGCTTCCCAATTTACCAATCTCTAGGGAGCTACTTCATCACTATTCCTCTGTAGTGCATATGGCTGAAAAACCCCACAGTGATCTTTCCAACACTCCCTTGAGGAATCCTGATTACAATCTGTATGCCAGTGTATACCAATACATACCAATTCTTTTATGAGAAATGGTGTACATTATGCTGGTGTTGCCATGGTCTCAGACCACAACACTGTATGGATAGCCTCTCTGCCCTCTAACTTCAGTGCCCAAGCTGCCACGCTTGTGGCCCTGCCCCAAGCATGCCACTTTGCCAACAGTAAAAGTGCCACCATCTATACTGACTCACAGGCATGGATTTCGTGTCTGGTTGGGACACTATGGCTGGAAAGAGGCTTTCTGACTTCTGTCCGCAAAGTCATTGCTAATACAGACTTTATCAAGGAACTTTAGTTTGCCCTGAAACTACTGGCTGCCTTGGCCATTGTTCATTGTCCTGCTTATACCAACGGAACATATCCTGTCTCATGAGCAAATAGTCTCGCTTGCCATCCTGAAGGGTCCTGCACATAGCTTTCCTTTCCTGGTGAAGATAATTTGGATCTTATCTACAAGGACTCTAAAGCTGAAAAATGGAAATGATGGTTTAAGACTAACCAGGTAAACGGGGTCTGGGTGACTGTGGAAGGCAAGCCACAACTCCCTGTTCTGTCACCAGGTATGGCTTTCCGTTCTTAAGGGGGGCCATTTTGGCACTCAGGGAATAGCTGATACAGTAAATGCCAGCTTGGGTTGCCCCAAGCATCACCACTGTTGCAGCTTGCATTTGTTCTGCTTGTCCCACTTGCCAAACATTTAACTAACGTGCCTTCTGAGCCATGGCCTTTGGTGGTCACCCTTTAGCACATATTCCATTTGAACATTTGCAGATTGGTTTTATATATATGCCCAAAGCTAGCTATTATAAAGTTTGCCTTGTTATTGTTGATCAACTTACCCAGTGGGTTGAGGTGTTTGCTGGCTCCAAAGCCACAGCTACCTTTGTGGCTAAAATCTTTCTTAAAGAAATTGTGTCCTGATTTGGTCCACCTGTCTGTATAGACTCAGGGTATCTCATTTCACTGATTCAATACTTTTGCAAATCTATTCCTGTTTGGGAATAGAACCCCTACCATCCTTAGAGCTCAGGCCAAATTGAGCACATGACCAAAGAACTTAAGACTCCTATTGGCAAACTGTTCTGAAACCAATCTGACATGGCTGGACGTGCTTCCCTTTGCTTTACTTTATCTGCGAAGCTAACCAAAGGGAGAATTACATACCTCTCCCTATGAAATGCTGTTTGGTCATCTTTCCATAAGAACAAAACCTTTCTCCCCAGTAGATACGTCTTTATTGGGAGGAGATATTTCTGTTGCCTCTCATATACAGGAGCTGCAGAACAGACTGAAAGAACTTCACAACACAGGACCAGCAGTACAGACTGGGCCTTTGGACTTTTTGTTACATGATTTTCATCCTGGAGACAGAGTCTACGTCAAGAATTTCCAGGAGACTGGCAAAACTCAACCTGCCTGGAAAAGTTGTTTCCAAGTTTTGCTGATTACCCCACCTGCAATCAACCAAGGAAGGACTGTGGAATACCCTGTTCTCACATGAAACCGGCCTCTTGAGCCTACAAGCACCGATAGAAAACAATTATGTTTCCACATAGTAGCCTCCCTTCTTCAGTTAATTCTTCTGATGAAGAAAGGAGAAATCAGACACCCACGGGGGAATGGATAATTTTTTCTTTACCATTCGCACTACACCTTATAATCTTCAGCGTTATAATATGTAGGATAGGTAGAATAGGACCAGGACTCCATCCAACCCTTTTTCATATTCTTTTTTCAATTCTGACATCACTACCTGCTGTTTCTCCAGGTTTTCAGCTGAGACATTCCCTATATTATTGTAGCAAGGACCTTGGCTTCCATACAGCTCAAACTAGTGCTTGTGAATCATGGAAGCCTGTACCAACTCCTCCTATGGCTGCTGCTTCTATCCCACAAAAAACAAGGTCAGTTTCTAATGATGGAGCAGAAATGGCCTGGTGGCAAACCCACCCTAAACTTAAGCCTGGCAAGACCACTCTGGGAATGTTTTCTTGGGAAAATTTTTGGAAAAAATTAAGAAATTCCACAACTAAGATTCCTATAACCTCCCCATCAAAATCTACAATTGTAACCCCTGTAACTTCCATGACCCCAGTAACATCAGGGACAGAGAGTCTTCATTGCTCTGGGAAAGTCTGGCAAGAATTGAAAAGGTGGTGCCTTTCATTCTAATAGCTGTCATTTTACTTTCATTCATTTGCTATATTACTAAATTTCCTCTGTCTTGTTAGTTGCAATCCTAACATTGTTACTGATAGCCATCTCCTCCCCAATTTGCTCATCTCATGATAATTGAATAAAGAATAATGCCATTATGGGCATTCATAGTTAAGTAGGACATACTCTAAATTACTCCAGAACTATCGGATCTCATGGTTGTTGGATTTGTCATCATATCCATCAAACCACTCCTGATATATGGATAGAAGAAGGTGGTAACAAGGCATCATCCTTTATAGGACCATATATATTGTACCTTTTGTCTTTGCTAATTGTAAAGTTAACAGTAACAAATGGAACATAACACTTGGCACTAACTTGGCACTAACAATTAACCTTTCAAGTTTCCTCAAACTTCAGAAAATTTTAAGAAAACATCTGAAGGTACACAGCCTATTATATTTAATAAAAACAGGATTCCCTTACTCTTACTTACACAACCTTTTCCAAAATCTTCCCTCTATGTTTTAATAGGAGTTAGAATCAGGCAACTAGAAATAAGGGTCAGATAACTACTTTAGATCTAGGAAAAACAGCATATTGTAAACCTACTTTCCTATCTCCTGATATTAACAGAACAGAATCATTCATTGGTGCTAAAACTTGCTTTTTTAAGAGTAAAGATGATACTCAGCCTAGAAACCCCTCTTTTCTGACCCTTATTTATAATAATAAGATGGCTTTTGGATATGAAGTTAAATAGATTCCAGAACTGCCATGGGGATTAGTTACCCCTGGTCAGTTTTTAATTTATGGTGGGGCAGCTTTCTGTTCTCTGACCCCAGGATAGTATGGAACATGCAGGATAGTCTATTTGGCCCCACCAGTCTCAGTTTATATTATTTTATATTTATATTCTATAGGCTGAATAAGAAAGAAAACTACTAGAAATCCAGGAGTCTGGTGGCATGAATGTAGAAAAACGGATTCTTCTCCTTCAAACTCTGTAAAGGAATCTAATCATGAATTGAGATTTCTCTCTATTCCTGAATTTTGGGATGATTATGTCAAGAAGTCAGTTAGGAACATTTCTACCAAAATTGAAATGTTAGCCCAGGAAAGAACCTCAACCCTTGCTGAAACATCTAGTGACATCCTTTCCATCGAGGTAGAAGTTAATTCTTTAGCAGAAATGGCTTTGCAGAATTATTCATGTCATTAGACATTTTCACTGTTGCCAAGGGAGGGACTTACACTATTATTAATCAATCTTCTTGTTTCTATATTAATAGGTCAGAAGAGATTATTACAAATGTCCATGAACTTCAATGGATTATGAATGAAACTCAGCAAGTTGTGATACTCTTGTATCAGATAATAGTAATTTGTGGTAGGATTCCTCTTCCCGGTTTTCTTGGTTTCAAGGAGGCGGCATACTACTATAATCAAATGGACTTTCCTTATCCTGAGCCTTATAATTACCTTTTGGCTTTGTATTTACTGTTGTATTAATTGCTGTACCAAAGCTTGCTCAAAATTAGCCCCCAAGAATATTAAGCTGACTCAAAGTGCTGATCTTGACCCAAATATAGAAATCCCATCAGAATCACCATATATCATAGGGAAAGTGATTCACGAGAGGTATCTCCCAAGAATCATAGGGAAGAATTGAAAGAACTAAAGACCAGACTCTATTCTGTGATCTGTACCTTGCTGTACTGTTAACATTTTTGATAAAGCTTAATTAAACTGGCTTTTAGAGTAAGATTTGTAATCTTTAAGTTCCCTGTTCCTGAAAAGCTGAGCTAGGAGGCTAAGTTCTCTATTCTGGGTATTAGAGTTTAAGTTTTTTATTCTGTATGAGTTAAAGTTACCCATTCTTGTATGAACTTGATTATCTGTCTGGTGTAAACTTCATTAATCATAATAAATTAACTTTTGCAATGTTCTAGCCAATAAGAGAGTGTATTGCTTAATATTATCACATGCATGGAATGCCCACCCTTGTTCCCTGTTACTCAAGATTTTGTAAATTTTGTTGTTCCTCTTTATTGACTGTAAGAACGCTCTGTTAATCTCCCTTTGGGGTCTTCAGTTCTCGAGAGGCCAACGACCCAATATATTGGCAATTGCTAACTTTCCTAATAAACTGATTATGTTTGGAACTTTGTCTCTCTCAAATTTTCAATCACAACAGTGTTAGGAGAAAACCAAAGCAGGCCAAAGGAATGAAAGGTGATAACAAAGCATGTGAAAGCCAAAGGGAGACAAATGGGAACTAAAATAAGACAGGACTTCTGTCCAGAGACCAGATGAGGGACTAACAGCTGTTAATTCTGTCCAGGACTAGAAACAATTGATGGTGGTTCAAAAAGAGAGAAACAAAAGACTTGGCAAGTATGGCATGGTCGCAATAAGCTTTGTTCTGAGATAATCTATGACCAGCCACACAGAAGACTGTTGTGCCAACAACACACAAGATAACTGTTCAAAGTAGAAGAGACAAAGACTTAAGAGTTCAGGGAAGTCTGAAGCAAGATCATCTCATAGATAGTGGCTGTTTATATTAGAACACTAGCAGGTGACTGCTAATTACCAGTCACTTCCACTTGGGTAATATATCTTCATCCAGATATATAAGAGGAGGTAATTCATAAAAGTAACAGATTGGGCCGAAGTGACTGAGCTCCTGGTGGGGCATCAGCTCATCAAATAATTTTCTCTGACCGTCAACAATGAGGGAATGGTTAAGGAGAATCCCAAGGATACAAAAACTTTATTTTTAGGAAGCATGAAGAATAGAGAAGCATTTCTGGTTTCTGGAAAGGATTGTGCTGTCTAGCCTTCTGGATGGGAAATAAAAACTTGTACGTGCTAAATATAAATCAGTCTCCCCACTGGAGAAGAAGAGAAATTGGAGGAACATGTCTCTATTCTCTAGATTTTCTGGGAATATGAATTCTTTCCTAAAAGTGAAGAAATTCTTATATGGAGGTATATTTTTTCCTGGAGCACATATTTGGGTTATGGAGGATATAAGTGCGGGTTTGAGACTACTCCATTTGACTCTGGTGCCTTGACCAGTTGAAAACATTTTTTTCTATTGAATCAAATCACCAGAAGTGTGACCAGGGTCCACATACCTCTTTAAATCAATCAAAGACATTGTTAGCGACTAGGTCAGGCCCTAAGCAATTTGTATAAAAGGAAGAAACTATCTCAGAATTGGGGGAGGGGCAGAGGATATAGAATGGAAGATGGGGAGAATAAGAGATTCTGGGCAGCTATGACAGAAAAAGGAGATATTGAGGAGCATCACCGGCTCTGTGGATTTCTGGACATCTTGGAGAGGAGGACCCAGGCTGAGGGAAGTCACAAGAAAAGATTGGTTCTTTCCTCAACTTCTCTATCTACAAACATTATAATATAATCTGTTGTTTTGTTATCCAAATGTTTCTAGTAAACTCATTTGGCCTCAACCACAAAGAAGGCGCAGGTTAACCAGAGACAGAGATGACTATAAGCAGTACTGTGTTGGTAAATGTTTAACAACCAATACTCAAGGAAAAAAATGTGTTCATGACACATTTAAATTTAATCTGCATTATTAACATTTTCTCCATAATTTTATGCTTAGAGAGTAAATAAAACAATAAGTCAAACCCTGTTTTGTAGCATTTGTGGATTTCTGAGGTGAAACGATTATACTGAAATTTTAACTAGGTTTTGTAAGCCAGTAAGGACTGGCTCCTGCATATCTCTGAATGTAAGGTTAGGCAGAAAGCCCAATTTCTGCCTAGATTTTAGGAATTTTTCCTGTGAGCTCAAACTGATACTGACTGAGCTCAGACCTTTCCAACTAAAACAAACTCCCTAAAGACAAAGAGAAGGGAACCAAGTCAACCTTAGGGAATCATTATATTTCCTCCTAGGCTTAAAATGACCTAGTTATTGTAACAAGATGTTACACAGAGAATCTTCTAATGTCAAAGCTGATAACTACCCACTTCTGTTGACACAGATGGCAATGAATGATATCCGAAAGAACCTGGAAACCATCTCTAGAGGTTGCAGAGTCCTGGGCAGAAAATTAAAGGACCTCAGGGCAAAAGTGTTATTTTCATTATAGCTACCTGAGGAAAGGAAGGAGGGCATGAGTAGTGATGAGTTGGCCAAGAAGATGGTGCCAAAGAATGATGTAAGATACATCAAGGATGGCATTTTAGTAAGGAAAACAGAGTACATCTGAACAGAAAGAATGTATTTGCCTGAGACTTACTGATTTGATCTTGAGGACTGCCCAAAAGAGAAGACAATTGTCTTAGGTGTAACAGCCATACCAAAGAAAGCAACAGGTCTGACACAGGCAGGTCTGTAATAGTGAAAAGGTCCAGTTGTTTTCAGGGGAAAATAACTAAAAACTGTGGCACAAATGATATTTGGCCTCAGATGCCTATATGCCAATACACAGAGAACAGGAGTAAAGTTAGGTAGAGAAGAAAATACTGTTATATAAGGAGAGAAATATGACCTCAGAGGGAACCCTAGACCCTTAGTGGGATGCAACTCATGACTACACCACAACAATAGAAAAAGGAAGTGATTATTATTTTTTTTTTTACAAAGAGAGAGAGCTGAGTTGCACAACATATCAAGGAAACTTGCAAAGTAGGATGTCTCCCCCCAACTCGAATTAGGTCACATACTTTTCTCCTACTCCCCATTGCTGGTTCTATTCTCAGAAAGCTAAATGTAATTCTTAAAAGAAGCAAACTTTTAAGATAAATTTTTATTATGAATTAAACAAAAAATCAAATCATTCCCGTACACACAGCAGAACACAAAAAGAGAATTCTGTATGAAACCATGAATCTCCATTTCATACAGCTTGCTTTTCTTTTTTTAAAGTATATAATAAATTCTACACATTACTTTCAAAACCGTCTTGTCAATGCTTTCTTCTGAACTTTCTTTTGTTCCCTTCAGTGCATTTAAAAAAATGCTTCCATGGCCCTTTTTTGTTTGGCATCACTTATTGTTAACTCCCCTGTCCCCTTCTCTCCCCTCCCCCCCAATTAAAAACCTAAGAGAAAGAAAGAAAACCCTTGTAACAAGCAAAACAAATCCATACAGTGGCCAGGTCCAAAACTGCACATCTACTTCTGCACTTCTGTCCATCCCCTCTCTATTTGGAGCTGAAGAATATGCAGGAAACAAACTTCCAAGGGGACTTTGAAGGAAGGAAGAGAAGCATTTGGTGAACTTGGAATGTTCTCTGGGTGGGGGGCAATGGGGAGAATTAACAAAATTGACCTGGAGGGTGCTTGGTTCCTGACTTCACTGGCTCATTTCCCCCCTGGAAAAGCACACATTGACAGATAACTTCAAGGACAGGCAGTTGTTCTCCAAAACCTCACGAGTGCTGGGTAACAGCATCACCCTCTGAGTGGGCATAACACTTAGTATAGTTACCAGGGACAGGCTTGGGTTACAGCCAACCCAGACAGGGCTGGGAACAAGCTGCTCCTGTCTCTGCTCTGCACAGAGTAGCCTCTGCCTAGCCTTCCTCTGTGTGGTGCATTAGCATGTGACCCTTGTATTTTGAGTCTGGATCCTTTAGAAGGCCTAGGAATATAATGGAGAAGTAATTTAAAGGCATCTCCCTCTGGAGTCCAAGAAGGAAGAAAAGAGTTTTTGAGAAGTTGATTAGGAAAGGGCTGGATAACAATGATCAAAACTAATCCTTTGTCTTGCTTGCCTTCTCGATGAGTAGGGGAGGGGCTGGAGGGAGGGAGAAATTGGAACTCAAATTTTTAAAAAGGTTAAAAAACCAAAAATAAATCTTTTGATACAGAATAGTCCTCCTAATTCTCATAAATCTTCCATCTGTTCCCTTTTCTCCACTCAAAAAGCCTCCACCCCAGATCTGGGGAGAGGGGAGGGGAATGGTCTATGAATCCCCTGGGGTCCATGAACTTGGAAGGGAAAAAAAATACATCTTTATTTTCATTAACCTTGGCTTCCCTTTTGCAAACCTGAGTATTGATTTTATGCATTTAAAAATGTTATTCTGAGAAGGGGTCTATGACACACAAGAGGTTAAAGACCCCTATTCTACCCTATTTCATGTTCTCATCACTTCCCCTAAACCACTGCAACAGCTTCCCAATTGGTTTCCCTGCCTACAGTCTCTTCCCTATCCAACTCATCCTCTGCCAATCTGCCAAGCAGACGATTCTGAAACACAGCTCTGAGCACATCAGCTCACTGTTCAAAATTCTTCAATGGCGCCCTGTTACCTCTAAGATCAAATGCAGAATCTTCAGCCTGGCATTAAAGCTTCCCACAGTTTGACTCTCACCTCCCTTTCCAGTTCCGTTTCACTCATTTCCCTTCATACATTTTCCATTCCAGTCAAACTGGCCTGCTAGCTATTCCCAGAATGTCAATTCCATCTCTCAACTCTGCCTTTGCACAAATGGCTCCCCATTATCTGAAATACGCTCCCTCCTCACCTTTCCCTAGTAGAGTACCTAGTTTCCTTTGAAGCTCAATTCAGAGGCTACCTCCTATGTTAGGCACCCAGTTCCCCTCCCACAACACCTGCCCACCTACTGCCCAAGTTCACAGTTCTTCTCCCTCGTATATTCTTTATTTTGTACTTGTATACATGTTGCATCTCACCAAAAGACTGTAAGCTCTGAGGACAGGAATTGTTTTGTTTCTGTATGCCCAGCTTCCATCGAAATGCTTTTCTTACACATAGTAGGAACTACAGGTTTTTGAAAGCCTACTTAAGAAGGGGCCAGGCAATAGCTGTCAAAACTGATTCCTCAAGGGCATCCCTCAATAAATATTTCTTGAATTGAAAGTAAAATTCTATTTTAAGGAAAGACAAATTGCTAACACATTTCTTTTCTAGGAAGCCAAGAGCTTTCCTACCTCTTTAGGATTTGGCTAGAGTCCAAGTTTGCTCCTGAGTCAGTCAAGGGAAAGGCTAGTTATCCCCACACCAGAAACCTCCTGTTATAGTCAAGAAGATGGTTACATAAACCTATAAAACTTTTGTTGCCCTCCCTAGATTCTGGGCTTGAAAATTCTTGACTAGATTGCCTACCAGGGTCTGGCCTAGGACATGAATGTTACAGATAGGATTGTCAAACCTGTCAAACAGGCAAAGATCTGTGCCCTGCCCCCTTCTCAATGCCTCAACTCCACTAGTTAACCAATACACTCATGTGAAACTCAGGTTGCTCCATTGGACAGCTAGATTTATCCCCTCTGAAGGGTGCCACCTAGTCTACACTGCTTACCCCTTCCTTGCTTCCAGGCAAAACTCAACTGGATTGGGGTCTGACCTCTACCACTCACTTATTTGAGTGACCACAGCATATTCCTTCCCTTCTCCCGTCCTCAATTTCCTCTATACCAGGGCTGTCCAAAATGCGCCAAGGCCTGCCGAGAAGCATAGAAATTTACATAAGTGCTTTAGTAAACAAAGCCGAGCTACAGTAGAGCTCTCACTAAAATGGCAAATCAAAATATACTGTCTATTGTTTCAATACAAACCTAAGGTTGGACAGCCCTGCTCTATACAATGAGTTTTAGTACAGTGCTTTGCACGTAGTAATCACTTAATAAATACTTTTTGCCCCCAAGCTCTTCTATCTGCTAATTATCCTGAAGAAAATTGATCTGATAAGCTAAGGCATTAGGTTTTCTACATGGCCACCTTTTCTGGGATCCATTTAAGGAAAGACACAATAATGTTCTTAACCCACAGGAGGAATCTTTAACGATAGAAATCCAGACCACATGGAATCCTCAAAGTGGAGGTATTTGTGGGCTGGGCTTGCTGTCTCTCATCAAGCCACATTATAGGAGACAGCAAACCCTACGAGAACATAAATTCTATGAAGCGGAAGACTATGTTTATCTCAACTTTGTAGCACCTAGCACAGGGTTTTACATACCTTGGTTTCTTAATGTTCACTGAATTGATCAGTCCCTTAAAGGCAAGGCTAGCCCTAGCTAGCAAGTTTTCTTGATTCTAGTTTCCTACAGACCTTGATTGAAGTCAATGTCTTTCTCTCCATCTCCTTACTACGTAGGAGCCAGAACCAGTTCTGGCAGCAACAGGTTTTTCCTGAAATTTTTGGAAGACGGCTGTTTCTTCACTCCACCCCCATTCTACTTCTTTGATGGCATCAGCTGCAACCTATTTCCCAAGCAAGCTCCCTGCCCTACACACAATCCCTTTTGTTTCTCCTGAGCTCCTTTTAAAGGGTAGGAAAGCACAGGCTTTTAACGACCTATATACTTACATGCTCCACTCCACATAGGCCCAAGACATAATTTTCTGCAGCCTTGGGGAGGAAAGGTGAAAAATCAGTATCACAACCTCCTAACTTTTCTCTCTACCCCACCCCCCAAACCAACAAAGGAGAGTGCTTGATTGACAGGTAAAGAAGAAATGACTATTTCCAAATGGCTGTTCTGAGGTTTGTTTTTATTTCTGTGTTTAAATGGCATCTAACAGCCTGGAAACACCCTTCCCAAGGCAGACTACTGTCACTCCCTTTCCCCCACAGCTGTCTCTGCTATGGAAGTGGTAGCAATCAATAATAACCCCTTTCCTCAAAACCAGCCCCCTGGCCTCAATTCCTCCCACTTCAGTAGCTCTGAATGGGAGCAGGCAAAAAGAGGAGGCTTCTGTTAAAGGCAAAGTCAGGAGAGAGGGACTCAGCAGGGAAGGAAGAAGTGGGACCAGAAAACCCTCTGGGCTTAGACACAGCTGCCTTTGTTAGTGGGATTAGGATTCTTGTAGCATGCTCCAAACAGACAGTGGAGGGTGCTTCCCTCACTAGTGGAAAGAGGATGCCATCCCTTATAGGACCAGATACATCTGGTCTCACCAATCCTTCCTTAGGCCCCACCGATCCCCTTCTTTTCAAGGGAAGGGCACCTAGCAGCCTGATATCCTATAGCTTTCTGCATAGGTGTGACCTAGGGAGTGTGCAGCACCCAACAGGGATGGGTCATTGGCAGGGTAGCCCCCCAGTCCTGCTGACAAAGGGTTATTCAGACCTGAGTATACTGACATCCAATCCCACCTACAGGGTGAGAGGGGTTGGCCCTACCAACCTCTCTACCAACTCATACCTGCATGGGTATAATGTAAATTCATCTCTATGTACCTTGAAGAAGCCAGGCCTAGAGCATTAAAAACCAGTGGTGTGGGCAGAGCTGCCTCCCTAGGCCGGGGGCGGCTCAGCACATGCACTAAAGCAGCAGGGTTAGCCCACTGGGGAGGAAAGGGGTGAATAGTGACACTTATCTCCTCTCCTTCCTGGCCCCCAACCATCGTAACCATGGGAATGTAACCACAGAGTACCAGCTGCCAGAGTCCAGACAACTAGGCCTGCCTTACCTCCCCCCTCCCTCCCCACCCGAATGAAATAGTCACGAGCCTGTGCCAGGCTGGCTGGACCCAGAGTGATTGGAGGAAGAACTGGGATTGGGCGATTTGGTCATATCAGACTTCCAAAACCCAGTCCCCAACACAATTTGGGAGGGACTACCACAGGAGTCCCCACACTTTTGACTGGGCTGAGATCAAGAGGGGAGGGGGCTTTGCTAGCCAGCCAAGCCAGCCAGACACCTCCCCTTACCCACCAAAGGATGCCTATCCGTTTGTTAGGCTAACAGCCTCTATGTGCCTACAGCCCCTGCTAGAGTAGCATTCGCCTCTGGGCCTCCCCACAGGCTCCTTCTGACGGTTGTTCCTCCCCAGACTGTTCAGCTGGCCCTCCAGGGCTAAGGATATATCGATAGTCACTCGGAATACCACCTACTGGTCCTGTACCACTACTGTTCCTATCCTCATCCCCACTGATAGCCTGGTCCCCACCCAGCTGGCCACCCTCTTCTGCTTGCTCCTCAGCCCTCTCGATGTTGATGTAAAGAGGATCACGACTGGCAGAGAGAACAGACAGACGGCCCAGGATCTCTTCTAGCTCCATCCGAAGGATCGGGAAACTAGGGCGCTGCTTGGGGTCCGAGCACCAGCACTGGTACATGAGTTCATATCTGTGACGGAAGGATAAGAGAAACTACTAAAGAAGGGGGAAAAAAAGAAGGATCTCTATCCTTCCTTCCAAGCAGAGACAGTATCAAGGCTGTAGTATTCAGAATTCCTGGAGAGGGCCAGACCTCAAACCCTGCCTACTAAGTCCTGTCCTGCAACTCAACAGACATGCCTACTGTTAAGTGTACTAGGCTAGCAGCCCAAACGGTGGTGTCCAATTATATTCTAAAATAAAAACCCCCAGGGGCTGAAAAAATCCTACCCCAAGAAAGAGAATGAAGCCTGGGCTGCTCAGAGCCACTTCTCTGACATTCTTGCCTAACCCCATAACAAAAATTCTTGGAAGCTAGGAATTATTATACCTACATACCACTGTGCTAAGCCCCTTCACTCATGACTGCTCCTAGAGCCCCCCAAAGTGAATAGGAAGGGAGGAAAGTTCATCATGTCCACTCCACAGCAGGTCGTGGGAAAGGCCTGAATCCATGAGCACAGGGCTTTGGCCAGGACACGGTCTCAAGGTTGACTAAGCCAACTGGCATCTGTCCACTGTGATGCAATGGCCAGATGCCAGCTCCCTTCATCCCTCCCCTGGTAGCACCAACCGCCGACCAGGAAGGAGCTGAGCCAGGGACCAAAAGGCTATTAATAGTTGAAAAAGTCTTTGCTGCTTCTTCAACTGTAGAGGCCTATATAATAATAAGTTGATATTTATGTAGCATTTTAAGGTTTGCAGCAGGAGGTAGTGGGTAAAGAAGTGAGCCTTGGAGTCAGGAAAACCTGAGTTCAAGTCCCAGCTACCTCTGACACATTCTGGTTATGTTGCCCTGGGCAAATCACTGAACATATCAGTGCTCCAGGCAACTCTCTAAGTTTGTAAATTTCAGGTAAGTGGCCAGTCTGAACTGGTAAAAGGAGTTTCCTAACCTGGGAGGTCTCTTGTACCAGTGAAATCACACAGATCCACTCTCTCATCCCTTCATGTTTGCAAAACACTTTACATATATGGCCTCCTGATTGCTCCATGAACAAGACATACCATCTCTCAGTTCTGGGCATTTTCTCTGGCTGTCCCCCATGCCTAGAATGCTCTCCCTCCTCTGCTCCAACTAGTGACCTCCCTGGCTTCCTTTAAGTCCCAACTAAAATTCCACCAGCTACATTCCAACCCCTCATAATTTCAGTGCATTCCCTCTCTTAATTATTTCCTATTTATCCTGAATACAGCTTGTTTGTACATATTTGTTTGCATGTTGTCTTCTCCCATTAGATTGTTAAGCTTCTTGTCCTTAGTTTCTTTTTGCATCCCCAGTGCTTAGCTCAGTGGCTGGCACATGTAGGCACTTAATAAATGTTTACTGAGGCTCAGAACGCAGCTAGTGAATGCCAGAACTAAGATTGGAACCCAGGATTCTCCTGTCTCCAGGAAGTGTCAAGTTCACTCTCTGTGTCCATCAAGATAGAATCTCAAAATGAGGACTTTCTCATTTCAGTTCCCTCTAATCTTCTCCTTGGTCACTCCAAATGAGCCTCAGTTGACTCTTCAGCAGGATTTTAATGTCTATTTCTGCCCATCCTTTCCCTGCTGAGCTCTGTTTCCCAGGCCTAAAGCTAGAGTGGTTCAGTTGGCAGAAAGTTGGCATCCATTCGAATTGTTTCTGTCATAAATGAAGGTAGAACTACCAAAACTATTCATCTGTGCAAGAAATCTGTCCCTTCCCTAAAACCACCATGGACTTCATCTTGCCTTCTTTCTCTCTCATGCCAGGAATAGCTTTAGCTTCCATGGAAGCCCAGAAAAAGCCTGGCTCTGGTAAGGGTGGAGGATTCCAGTCACAACAGAAAGAGCTTCAGAGTGACATTGATTTTACATCTGTACAGCCTCTTCTTCCTCCCCCCACACGGTACATACTCTGCTTACTAACACAAGGAGGAATCTGCCAACTCAGCCCTAGCAAAGGAAGAGACTTAAGCTGCACAGCCTCCCTGCTTCCCCCACCACTCCCCACTCTGGATGCTTAAGTCCTTCTAGGATGAAAGGAGGCTGGTCATTTCTCCCTAGGATTCCCATTTTCTAATCTCAAGCCTCTTCCAGACTCTAGAACCCTTTACCAGCAGTCAGCGGGGGTTCTGAAGGAACCATTCTTCCTCCAACAATCAGCCCCCTCTTTGGAAAGACAAGGATTATGGCAGAATAGTAAAGGAAGGGAAGCAGAGACCCCCATTGGCAGCTGCAGTCCCAGTCTTTTGAGTGGTAAGAAGACTCCTATAGGCATTTCATCATTTCTCCTCCCCCACCCACTCATTCTGGGTAGAAAAGAATTCTTAATCTAGGGAAGGTGTCTATTTTTTTTTCCCTTTCTTTCTAAATACCAGCAGTAACAGCTAGAACTAGCCTGGCCCTGGGGAAGGAGGGGTAACAGAGAAACCATGGCTGTTCCCTATAGAATCTCTTTCTGGCTTCTGCCTCTGGGATTAGGAGGGATAGATTTCTTGTTTATTCTTGGGAAAGGCACTGGCAATGCCCACCATGAATCGGATCAGTGTCTGCAAAGGCAAAGAAACCATGGCTGTTCCCTATAGAATCTCTTTCTGGCTTCTGCCTCTGAGATTAGGAGGGATAGATTTCTTGTTTATTTCTGGGAAAGCTGGAGAAGGCATAAGGAGGAGGTAAAACAGGAAAATAGTAGAACAGGAGAGATAGAGGAAACAGGGAAGCACTAGATAGGAAGAACATCATTTTTTTTTCATTAAACTACTAAAAAATGAGAAACTCATTTCTAGAGGGAGAAGAGGAAAGAGAGACAGAGAGAGACAGAGACTTCATGAAACTGTTAAGAAATGAGAAAATCATTTCCAGAGGAAAAAGAGAAGAGGGAGAGACAGAAATGAGACAGACTTCATGAAACTGTTAAGAGTTAGAAAATCATTTCCAGAGGGAAAAAGGAGAGGAGAGACACAGAGATATAGAAGCAGAGACTTCATAAAATTGTTAAGAAATTAAAAAATCATTTCCAGAAAGAGAGACAGCGAGATATAAAGGCAGAGACTTCATGAAACTGTTAAGAAATTGGAAAATCATTTCCAGAGGGAGAGGAGGGGAGACAGAGACAGAAAGAGAGGAAGAAGAGCAAAGAGACATTGAAGGAGAGAGATCCAACTCAGGCTCTTGGGAGAAAGGGAAGGAATGCTGGATTTGAATCACAGGACCTGTGATACCTTGGGCAAGTCACAATCTCCCTGGGCCTTCAACTGTAAAATGAAGAGACAGGCCCCTGAAGTCATCATCTGGCTCTAGACCTACCATCCCGTCACCCCTCAGCAGAAGTCATCACTCAGGGAAAGGGTAGCCGGGGATCTCTCTCAGTAGGCATAATTACATACAATCGCCAATCCACCCCAAAGCTTAAACTGGCTCTTCTGCCCTCCCCCTGTTGTCCCTATCTAAGTTTCTGGAGAGCACTCACACTTCCTCGAGACAATCAGGTGGCTGCTTCAGACGGTTCCCGCTGATGAGGTAGTTGTAAATCTCAGCATTTTCAATACCGGCATATGGTGTTTGTCCCCGAGTCATTATCTCCCACATGGTCACACCAAACGCCCACTAGAACAAAATCAAGGTCAAAAAAGCTGTCAAAGGGGGAAGCTAGATGGCACAGTGAGTAGAGCACTGGCCCTGGAGTCAGGAGGACCCAAGTTCAAATCTGCCCTCAGACACTTGACACACTTACTAGCTGTGTGACCTTGGACAAGTCACTTAACCCCAATTGCCCTGCCTTCTCCCCTCAAAAAAAAAACAAAAAAAAAGCTGTCAAAGCCAGGTCTGGGGACAGATAAACCCTGCTACCTAAGGACAGGATAAAACATGTAAGGGCAACCAGTCCCAATCCTAAGGTACTGTAAGGGTAAGCAGTCCTGGCCTTTGTGTGGTGATCCCCGTCCTAATTCTACTCTGCAGTTCCCCTGATCCAAACCATCCAAATCCCTGCTCCAGTTGGCCCCAAATCCTTCTACTCACCACATCACTATGTACTGTGTACAGGTTATCAGCCAAACTCTCCAGGGCTAGCCATTTGACAGGCAATTTGGAGGCACAGCCCTGCCGGTAATAATCACCACTGTATATCTTCCGAGATAGCCCAAAGTCAGCCACACACACAGTCATGTCCTCAGCTAACCTGTGAAGAGACATGGAATCAATGAGCTGACTCTGCCCCTTTCCTTCCTAGAGACTCTCAGGCAGGCAGTCTCTAAGCTGGCTTTTAGGTATCAGGCTCTCATTGACCAGAAATGGGAACAATTCTGGACATAATAGCCAGGCTAGGACTGAAAGCAGTTATCTGCGCCCCTGCCGTCTTTCTTCTAGTTTGAATGGCAGTTCTCACTATCTAAGGGCTGCTGGACAGCTCTCGACCACTTTTTCTCTATGACCTCCACTCTCACCCCCTCAGGTCCACTGGCAGCTCACTCACATGCAATTCCGAGCAGCCAGGTCCCTGTGGATGAAGTTCTGGGAACTCAGGTACTCCATGCCACTGGCAATGTCAACCATGAATCGGATCAGCGTCTGCAAGGGCAGGTTCTAGCCAGGAGGAAACAAACAAGTTTAGTCCTGGGCCCTGCCACAAACAGCTGAACAGAGGGTACGGACAGCTCCTTGATCAAAGGGTTTCCTCAACTCCAGTGTCAACACATCTGAGGGAGGGGGAAAGGGTGAAGGGCTTCTGCCAAGGTGAGCCTTTGGCAAAGCTGAGAAAGAGACTAGGAGGGAGAAAATGTGAATTGGTTCAACTATTCTGGAAAGCAATTGAGAACTCTGCCCCCAAAGTTGTTAAACTCCTCTACATGTCCTTTGAATTACACTTTTACTTGGTCTATACCCCAAAGAGAGCAAATAAGGAAGAAAAAGTCCTTATATGTACAAATATATTCGTAGTAGCTCTTTTTGTGGCAAAGACTAAGGGGGTAACTATCAACTGGGGAATGACTGATAAAATTATGGTATATGAATATAAAGTAATATTATGCTGTAAGGAAACATGAAGAAAGAAGAAAGTTTCAGAGAAATCTGTGTAAGAGCTGATGCAAAGTGAGATAAAATAGAACTAAGAGAATATATTACATATGATACTATATATCCTATATATGCATATTGTATACAATAAAAACAAAATAAACACTTTTGAAAGACTTAAGAGCTCTGATAAATACAAGGGCCAAACATGATTCCAGAGGACTGAAGATACTTACTTCTTGACTGAAAGGAAATGGATTAAATATGTGGAAAACTCATTTTTGAACATGACCATTGTGTAAATTTGTGTTTTTTTGACTATATCTATTGTTACAAGAGTTGTTTTTCTTTTTTTTTTTTTGGAGGGGGAAGGCAAGGCAACTGGGGTTAAGTGACTTGCCCAAGGTCACACAGCTAGTAAGTATCAAACATTGGAGGCCAAATTTGAACTCAGGTCCTCCTGACTCCAGGGCTGGTGCTCTATTCATTGTGCCCCAAGAGTTGTTTTTCTTCAGTGCAGGGAGAATGGAAAGAAAAAAATGCTTTTTAATTTGAAAAAAGAAAGAAATTAAGTCTCTTTCTAAAATGGATACCTTCTCAGCCTAGAATACCCTGAGGGCTTCCCTACACCTGAAAGGGAATATATAGAATATACCATTCCTCCTGAGAAGCTTCTGAAAAGTTCCCTGTCCCCACTTCATCTTTTGCAACCAAGTTCCAACTCCTCCTCATTTCTCCCAGTCTTGCCTACCAAGCCCTTCCTCTCCCAAATGCTCTTTCTCCCATGTTCCTTTCCAGCCTACACACACATGCCACCAATGCAAACACTCACAAAAGGGTTTTCTCCTATTCGGGAGGCAAGCAAGAAAGCATGTAGGTCCCCATGTTTCATGAAGGGCAGGATCACCATGGGGATAGGCAAGCGGCCCTTTGCACGGCTCCGAAGGCTCACCCCTGGGGATAAAAAGAAAGGTGGAGAAAGGTAAGGGGTTGGTTATTCAAACAAAAGGAAACCTCTGATCAAAGGGTTTGTGTGATTGGGCCAGAAAACCAAACAGCGAGTATGCTGTGTCCCTAATCCTTTTCCTGTCTCATAATAGGTTTCCACAGGATACGGCATTCCCTCTGGCTTCTCCAATTTAAGGCTAATTTGCCCCAATGAATGAGGGATTTAAGCCACAAGGAACACCCCCCTTTGAGCAGTTCAAAGGTTCTGGAATCAATCAATGTCTCAGTCCTTCTTGGTAACTACCTAATTCCCAGGTACTAGCCCAGGAGAAGGAACCAAAGAACCAGACCCTGGGACTCCTTATAATGACCTCCCCCTATACATGGTACCACTATTCCTCACAGAAAATTTGACTTTCTTTGTATAGCTTCTGGTATATAGACAGGTTCTTTGTATTGGCTACTCTTAGGATCACAGATGTAAAGACATTAGGACTATTAGAGATCATCCAGCCCAGCTCGCTCATTTGACAGATGAAGCCATCAGAAGGGCTTCACATCTCTACTTACTAACTTTGCCCAGTCATACAGATAGTGTTAGAGATGGGACTTGAACCTAGGTCCTCTGCCCTCTCCTCTGTACCAGACTCCCATAGAGACCATCTCACCAACAAGTTTGGCCACATGTGGGTGGTCAAATTCTTTCATGCAAGCAGCCTCTCGGAGGAACTCTTCAATGTCACTGGAGTTGATGATGTCCGCTAGGAAGATGAATGGGAAACAAGAGGTGAGAAGTGCCTCCCAAATGGAGCAGGCCCCCCCTCCTTTAAGCCATTCACCCACTAAGTCTCCTTGGGGGTCCTGGTCCACTAGAGGACATGGCTTTGCTGGAGGTGTTCAGGCCAGGACTAGGGAGCTGAGAATTGCAGGCAGTAGAAGAGCCAAACCCAAGGAAGCAGTGTTATTCAGAAGTGTACATACAGAAGCAGACCTTACAGCCAAGGCTTGCCCTCAAGTGTTCCCACTTCAGAGCTGCCAAAGGTGTCCTAGCCTTGTTCAGAGGTGGGCTTGGCTTGGGGCTCTATAGCTACCTCTACCACTTCCTCCCAAGGCTGGAAGCCACATCCTTCAAACATTGTACCCCACTCACCTTTTAGCATTTTCACCGCTACCTTCTCAAAGGAGCCATCCTCCTGCTTCAGCTGGGCTTCCCTCACTGACCCAAACTCCCCTGTGGAACAAGCCAGGTAATTGTGAGATGACTCTAGCTTCTGCTCCCAAGCTCTTCCCCCAAGAGAGGCAGCTGAGCCTACCGGACAATCAACTCTGCTGTCTCCTCCCAGAGAGTTCCCCAAGGGGTGTGGTAGGGCTCAAGAAGGAGTCATCTGAGTGACACAGGCTACGGAAGCTGGCTTAATATCAAAGGGTCGCAGAATCATAAAACTTGCTACAAGTAGAAGTGGGTAGCCCAACCACCCAAGTCAGTGCAGAACCCACTTCATCTTCCCTAGCCATCACTAAGCCTCCTAAATTTAGGGTTTTTCCTGCCAAGTCCCTACGATCCATCAGAACACCCTTCTTCGCCTTGTTCCAGGCAGTTACAATTGTAGCAATTTTTAAAATCTCAGATACATAATGCTCAGACACACCGCCACCTCCCTTTGATAAAAGGCTTCACCCTCACTGAAGACAGCCAGCCACCTGACCTTTGCCCAACATCCGGCCCAAGGTGAACCGTTGTTCTGGGATGAGCACATCCTCCAGTTTGTCTTTGAGTTCATCACTGATACCCAGGCTGTCCACTGGAAAGAAGGAAAAGGCAGTAAAAACCCCTGGGACACTGAAAAGCGACTAGGACCCCACCAGGTGCTCCCGAGCAACGCCTCCACCCCAAGCACAGCGGCCGACTCATCCCGAAATCAAATGAGGAGCAGGAGTTCACAAGAGGGCAGACCTTGTGGGTCCCCATCGACGGATGACTTACGTGTGGCCTCAATTCGTTCTGGGCCTTCCCTATTGAAGGATCTGGCAGCGCGGAAATGAACAGCAGGCTCCCCGCGGGCCATGATGCTGTCAAAGGCTTGCCTGGTGGGATACAGGATGTAGGGAGGGGGTCGAAAGAGGGAGGGAGAGAGAGGGAGGGGGAGGGGGAGAGGGGGAGGGAGAGAGAGAGAGAGAGTGAGAGGGAGAGAGAGAGAGAGAGAGAGAGAGAGAGAGAGAGAGAGACAGAGAGAGAGAGAGAGAGAGAGAGAGAGAGAGAGAGAGAGAGACAGAGAGAGAGAGAGAGAGAGAAGAGAGAGAGAGAGAAAGAGAGGAGAGAGAAAGAGAGAGAGAGAAGAGAGAGAGAGAGAGAGAGAGAGAGGAAAGAGAAGAGATGAGAGAGAGAGAAGGAGAGAGAGAGGA